>NW_009260268.1:7120338-7143067 GCF_000687185.1 Egretta garzetta | reverse complement strand
CGGGTCCCGCGTAGTTTCCCCTTCCACGCGGGGAGGGAGCGGCTGGCACCGGGCGTTTCCCGGGCGTGAGTTTTGCCGGCGGCGCCCCCGCCCTGGCCGCGGGACCCGAGAGTCCTGTGCTGAGGGCGCCAGCAAAGTTAGCGGCGCCTTTGTGTTCCTCCCGCGGCGTGACAGCGCGTCCCCACGCGTACCGACAGGCATGCATAAGAGCAGGGGGCTCTGTCAGCTGGCGTGGAAGCGGGAGGAGGCGACAGAAAATGCCCGAGTCTCCCCCCCGCCACTCCTCAGCCATCTGGAAAATGCCTGGCCGCCACAACTTCTTGGTCCGCCTTTGGCACGGGCAGCCTGCCGGGCGCTCAGGAGCCCTCCAGCCTGTGCACCTCGGCTCTTCCTTAGCCTTAGCCAGATAATCAATCACATACTGGAGGCCGGGTGTGATCTGAGTATTTCTGTGAATTTGAGTAGCCGAGCCAGAAGGATTTGTTCAATGACCAGCTCGCTAGGCTCCCTTGAATTAATTTCAGTGTCTGTTGCGCTATAGCTTGTAGAAGACAATTTAGTCTTTGGATTTTAGAGGCTCATGTGCGGTGTATTGATGTTTCATGAGCAGCATTACGGTAATGACTCAAAGGAATACCAATTAGCTGTTGTCTGCCCTTTCCCCTCGACTGTAGGGGAGGTTCATGGTGACCATCGGTCGTTTAGCATCTGTTTTAAGGAACAGCGGTGAGGGGGAAATACCCAACTCGAGCTGAGTGTATTTATATGCCTGTATAACTTTGCCAGACTTGAGCTGTTTGTGTTGAAAATCTCAACAGTCTGGTACCTTATTTTGGATTTCTCTTTCTCTTTTTTTAACAGAAGAGTGTAATAAAATTTTTGTCCTACAGACGCTTGGCTGAGCAGTTGAGACATTAAGCAAAAAATGACTGCCAGGCCTAGCACCTCTGTTTTGGAGGGAGGTATCAAAGACTTCGTGTGGTTCCTATATTGGAGGTGGGCTTTTTACATCTTGTTTTCACTAACAATATTCAAATTCCTTTTAGTCCTTTAAATGCTGCTGTTGGACTAGAAACCGGGACTTGGGCTGCTGTGCCCTCACGAGAGGAGGACCGAAGTGTCTACCTCCAGCGCGAGGAAGCGAGTTGTCGGGAAGGTTGAGGGCAGAGTTGACAGAGCGAGCATGGAAAGGGGAGCTGAGAGCTGGCACGAGGAGAGCGAGGGTGTTTGGGGGGAAAGTGACCCTGTAGTTAACATCTGTCCAATGTACACAGCCCTCTGCTGCTTACGCACTACAGTCGGCTTGATTCAGACACTACTGTTTGAGTCATACACCGTATTTTTTCTGCTGTGTTAATTCGGTATAACAGAGGAAGATTGGGGTTTAGCTTACCTGAAAGCAGGTACCTCTTAAGGAAATGGCACGCTTGGAACTTGCTTCAACTATGGTACCATAATTTCTTGAGAACCGCTCAAAGCAAAAGGCCTGCGATGGGAGGGGAGGAAGAGGGAATCCTGGGGCTCAGCTAAAACATCTTTTACTGAATTCCTTTCTGTGGACCAAGGTGATTTTTTTTGTTTGTTTGTTTCTCCCACCTCCTCCCCTCCCCTTCCCCATTCTGCCTGGCTTACCAGTTTATTAATTTGGCATAACAGTTGTCCGTGACTTCCACAATTCCATCTTTTATCTATATCTGGATGTTTTCTCTCGGTTTTGGCATATTAAGATAAAATAAACTTATGTCTTGTCTTACTAATGAATATTTAGTGTAAACAACAGAAGGAATAGCTAACAACTCTGAGAATGAAAGCCAACGGCAGGAGGAGACTGTAAGCATCTCAGGGCTTTGAAGCCGGCCTGTCTGCTCAGTGCATCTTCTATTCCTGCAGCACTGACTGCTAAAGAGGACATATATAGCTGCTTGTTTTATTGCAGCTTACTGTCATGGATGCTGACGACAACGTACAGGGACCAATGTTAACCGTTGTGCGGTAGGATTTAGCAATGCACAGCTGTAAGTGGTTTATTTGAGCTTTTAGTAATGAGAAAGTGTTTCAGATGTAGGATTTTGAATGATTTTTGAAATTTCAACTGAGTGTTGTAGGAGGGACATTACTTTTTTTAAAAAAAAATTAAGAAAGAAAAGTCTACTAAGAATGATCCCTTTCATCCCTAAATCTGAGTAGTTTTGAGTAGTATTGAGTAGCATTTTAGAAACAAACAAAAAAAAAAAGTTTTTGGAAACAGAAGAAGGAATCCACAACTTTTAACTGTAGTATTACTAGGCCTGGAGTTCTGTCTGGTTTATTAGTGAATTCAGTTAAGCGGTTGTGCTGCTTCAACCTTCAAGGAAAAGGCAAAAAGTATTGAACACTAGCAAACGGTTGTCTTCTTCCTGCTGGTTATAGAATACTGGAATTAAATGTGTGAATGAATTGGTTTTAAACTGCCTGACTAAAACTTACTTCTTTCTAATCCAGTTCTGTTCTCTTGATTTTGCCAGGTTTGTCATCTCACAACCCCTGTCTGGAAGTAGTAGCTTTCTTTTTTCCCCAAATAACTTCCTTTGTGTTTAGAATTAATGGGCCTTTATGTATGCTTTCACTTAGAAATTTTTTAAGTGTGTTTATGAAAACCTGAGGGTTACAGATTTATTGTTCTTCCTCTAAAAAAGACGAGGAAATATAGGTGATGTACAATGAGTACACTGAACTTTGATAGCTGAAGCTACTGAAATTTCAGCCTAGGATGTGTGGAACAACCACAACATGAAGTGCAAACGGAATTCTTTCCCCTGCCCTCTGCATCCTTGTGTCCGTACCCTGAAAAGACATATTGGTTTCAGTAAACTCTGCATATGAAAGAAAATAATTTTTCTTATGTCTTCCTTCTGTGTACGTCTAATTTGGGTTAGTAGAAACATAAGGGACTTAGAGTGATTATCACTTCATGCTTTGGGTAAGGCAGAACCAGTAATTATTTAAGCTGTTTCTGACAGTTGTTTTGTCGGATATGTTCTTGGCAAACTCAAGTGCTGAGATCCTTTTTGGGGTTTGTTGTGTTTTGTTTTCCTGCCAGTTCATGATTTGGAGTTGCATGTAGGAAGGAAAATGTGAAAATTTGACAGTGCTGTGGCACATGTTTTTTAGTGAAAATACCAACTGTGCTGATGAAAGGGTTATCCAATAAATACAAATTGGTTGTGTATGTTTAGTCTTGATCCATTTGTACATGTCACTGATTTTAATTCTAAGGATAATGCGCTTGCTCAGGGAATCCTGTCTGAAAATGCATCTTGAATTTGTAATTTTGAAGAAGGAAAAGAGATTTGCTGGAAAACGTAGAAATGAGCAACGAGCATTTCCTGACTGCTTGAGCAAGGGGAAAGGGAGGAAATATTCCCACCTGGTGAGTGACCTGCCTGATTTGGAAAAGAGCAAGTGATTTCAGCAGAGTTGAAGTGGGGGACAACGAGACATTCACAACACAGTCAGGAGAGCTCATAAGCCACATCTTTAGTTTTGGAATAGAATATGTGACTGGGATCCATCCACTGCTACCTTCAATATGGAACAGAAAAATATGGGCTGACATCCAGCTGCTAAAGCTGTTAATGATGGTGAAAGATTTTTGCTGGAGGTTCAGATTGATTAGTGCTGAAGTGAGGTTTTTGACTGTGTGTAACATCAGTGGAATGGAATTAT
Organism: Egretta garzetta; assembly: GCF_000687185.1. Classification (NCBI taxonomy): domain Eukaryota; kingdom Metazoa; phylum Chordata; class Aves; order Pelecaniformes; family Ardeidae; genus Egretta; species Egretta garzetta. The sequence continues at coordinate 7,139,362 of NW_009260268.1, read as the reverse complement.
AGCGGGATAAAAAAGCTGCTTAATTCATCACAGTTTAGAGGCAGAATTAATGCATGCCCTGTAGGCATGGCACAGTGTCATCAGGGGATCAGAAGCAGCAGAAAATACGGAGATAGAAGCTGATAGAAAAAAAAAAAAAAGAAGGTGAGGCCGAGGATTTGGTCAGCTGGATTGGAGCTCTTTGCTCAGTATGTTCTCCAAATGGATCAGAGGGTTTATGGTACTTGCTGCTCATGTCTTGTAATTATCTACAGCTTATATTTGGCTATGGAAATACTAGTACATCCTAATGCTGCAGCTGGCTGTTATCAAATACCAGTTCAATACCCTGGCTGTACATTGGCTGCTATGGTAGTAAAGGATTTTGGCCAAAGCAAATTTGTATTTTTATACTACGTTTTGCAAACACCACATTTATTTTTTTTTCTCTTCTGAGATCCTTGGTCACTTTCAGAAAAGTTTCAAAACTAGCAGATGAAGTAAAAATTGGCTTCTGAATTTTAGCCAGCAGAGCTCCTGGGGGTTTTGCAGATTTCCTTGGATTTCTTTCTCAGACTTACAAAGACAGCTGCCATTCTCTACTTCTGAAATTGAATCGAAGTCTGTGTTTAAGGATGACTGCTTATCTTTCTACATGGTGCCTGGTGTACTGCCTATAGGTTTTATGCCTTGAAATTTAAACCATGGCTTTAAGTTGAAAACACAAGTCTATGGTGAAGATATAATTATTAGATAAGACTGTGTTTTCAGTTAAAGATTTAAGGCTGCTTGATACGTAGCAGCTTGGATAGATGTTCTTGTCAGAGAGTAGTCTTTGGGTGCTAAAAAGGATCTGGTCATACTTCTCTAGAAGCAGTCTTCACTCTTCAGTTAGTCCTTGTGACTTGGAAAGTGAATGGGAAGCTTGTAAAGAAGAAAGATGAGGTCAATTCTTAGGCATACTCAGTTCAAAAGCAGCGGGTTTGTGACCTTACCTGCAAAGGTACCAAAGAGCAGCATGCTGCTGGGTAGGTGGGCGGTAAGGTTAGTTTGATGGGCACAGGGTTAAAACGAACTTACTGAAACGTTCACAAATACTCTCAAATCCAAATGTGTGGGTTATTGATGACTACTTACGCCAACCTTAAATCTCCCAGAAATATTTCTGTTACTTTTGTCCTGAAGCGAAGCACTGGTGGCAAAGTCTCCACCTTGTCGCTCTGAATCAATGCAAATCACTGCTCTGTCTAGCAAAGGGGCAGTTTTTATTGCAAGAACTGATTTTTTTTTTTTTTTTTTTTTTTTTTTTTCTAAAGGACTGTTGCAGACAAGGATAGAACACTTGTCACAACTATAAAACACTTTTATGTGTACAGAGAGCTGAGTTTAAACTGCATCTATAGATCAGAGTTTTACAGCTTCAGTTATGCTATAAAGATAAAATACATACCTAGTTTTGTGAATCAGATCCAAGACATTAAACTGTATAAAAGTTTGAGAGAAACAGCTATTTATAGATCTGGCTGCAGAGCCTCTGAATCAGATGTATCTTACTTTCCCATTCCAGAGTTTTAGATATTTTTAAAATGTATATAAAATACGGAAGCAAGATTTTGTATATTCATTTCTATCAAAGCTTTGAAAAATTAATTGCTTTCTCCAGTCTTTTTTTTTTTTTTTTTTTTTAATGTGACCATTACATTTACAGTTCAGGAACTTTGATTTTGGGTTTAGAAGCCAGGCAAAATTTAATGTTAGAAAACCAGTACAAATTTTTTACATGAATTTTATCTTCCAAACTCCTTTGGGTTTTGTGGTGGCAATGTGTTTTGCCATGTCTCTAGCTGCATGGAGGCGGATGCCTACTTAATTTTCCCACAGGTGAGTGAGAATAAAGATTTGTAGAGAAAATGAGCCGTAGTTCAAGAAATGGGAAATCCATTTCTATGACTTAATTAAGGTCTGACCCAGTGCAAGGTGCCTAGCAATGTGGCTTCTCTTCTTGGCAAACTAATTTGCAGTTTTGAGATGCTCTGGTGCCTCTTTGCTTGCCAAGGCAGCATTCCAGCATTTTTCCCAGCGAAGAAGACTACCAGCAAGTGTGGGATGAATTCCTCAGGCTTCTCTGGGTGTCCTTTCCATCCTGGACTTTTTCCTGGTTTTTTGTAACACAACTTTCTGTCCTCAGTCACTGTTGCTTTTTGCAAGCGCAGGATGTTTAGCAGCATTGACTACTGACTGTGCTGTTCCTGTTTCTGGCTGCCTGTGGCTCAGGGCAAGCAGGGAACGATGTTTCTGGCTCAGGAAATTGGCACCTACGTTGGCCGAAGTCCTGCATATGTCCCAGCCTGATCCCTGATCCTGATGAGCGCCATCGGCAAGCTGCGTAATGAGAGAGAGCGGCTCTAATTACCTGATAGTCCACTAGTGCTCAACCCTAAACGGCATCCTGACACTTAAGGAGTGGAAGGCTGATTCTTAAGGAAATTGGCCCCTGCAGTATCTCAGGCGAACAGAGCTGTAACTTTTAATGACTTCTTGAAGCCAGGTCATAGTTTTATCGTTATCTCCATCTCTGAATATACGGGAGTATCATTCCATTCCTCTCTCAAAGGGTGTTACCCTGTTTTCTCCCAGACTGTAGAAATTGCTTAATGGTTGGGATTGGTGTGTCCTTGGTGTTTATTTTAGTCATTGTAGACATAAATGCTTTTTACCCTTATTATTTGTATGCTATTTGACTACTGGCAAGTGAATTTGCAGCATTTAAGCTAATACTTATTAATGACAGGAGCACAGTCTGACCTACTTTCCTGTGCATTACCAGCAGTGAATACAACCCCTTGGAAGAAAAATGAGAAAACTGCCAGAAAGACTGGTATAAATGGTTCGCAGAAGACCATGTGATCAAATCCTATTGAATAATATAGCAAATAATATAGCTGCATCTACTGAAAAATATCAAATTTGCTTTAAATAAATACATGATGTGCGCTGTTCAGAAGGTGGGGAAAATAGCAAATGTTTCTTTGATCAAATCCAAGATTAGAGGGCTTTTTTCATATTAGAAAACTATTTTCCATGCACTTAAATACTGTGATTTTAGAATTATAAGCATCTTGTGGTTACCGTAGGAAGTCTTTGTATCGTGGTCATTCTACAAATAGAGAAATTTTAATTTTTAAGAGAAATTTAAGAGAGTGTTTGATTTGTAAGGGTTTTTTTTTTTTTTTTTTTTTTTTTCCCCCCGGGTCCCCCCTGCCATATTTTTGCAAAAAAAAAAAAAAAAAAAACAAAACCAACCCTACCCAAACTCCTTTATTTCCTCCCTGGTCCTGTGGTATTGCAGATGCCTGTCCATTGCTTTCCCCCACAGTATACCTCCTTCAGGGAGCCTTCGTCAAAGGTGATTTTGAAAGGTGTAAGCAGAAGGAGTAGTACTTCACTTCATGACAAGCTGCAGGTTATTGGATGTCTTGTGTATTCCTCTGTGTCACCTTCTGAGGTGATGTTTGTTAAGAAGTGCAGCCAGTCTCCTCGTAAACGCCAGCTGCAGTAAGTGTGGGTTAAAAAGATTGAAGATACTGGCCCCGCTCTTCAGCCTTGCCTCTTCTACTTTGGTCTCTTACAGTGGTTGCAACTCAGGAGCGTATGAAACAACTCTTGAGTTATGCTCAGGTGGTAAAAGAGATTAAAATGACAAGATGTATCCAAAAAAACCCTGGTTCCACTCTGCTGAGATTAACTGGACATCTTTGGGCACTTAATTATGTTTTAGCCTTCATGGTCTGCAGCTCCTGACTGTCAGAAACATTTGGCTTCCAAGCTAGATACCGCAAAAGCTGAAGAGATTGTCCACCGAGCAGGTGCAGGCTCTGAAGAGTGCATTTTTTCCCGGAGGAGGACAGAATTTTGAAAAGCTGTAGGCTTGCAGTCAGGTAGAAATTGCTAAATTTGGCTTTATTACTTGTATTGGTCCTTTACTTACAGACGTGTGAAAAAGTTAAAAGTCTCAAACACATTGATTAATAAATTTTATCCAAGGCTAAGGGGGGGAAAAAGATGACAGCTGCTTTCACAGCAATATTCTGTGCCGTTCCCTTGTTAGGAGAGAAAAATACCACAGATCATTGTGAAAGATTGGTTACGTAGGTTTTAGTTTGAAACTGGTGATTCTGTACTTGGCTATGGCTTTTTAATTAGCGGGTTCTATCAAACCTAGCATTTCTGAATGCCTGGAGAAACTGAGCCTTCTCCTACTGATTTCATATGAGAGAAAGATTTACTTACAAAGAACAAGATATTTAGGTAAGCTTTAACATTTATTTTTAAGTGTAAATACACTGAAATTTGTACAGAGTGTAATTTGGTTGCTTCCTTCACAGGGTTATATCTAATAAAGCAGGCTGAATCCCTGTCCTCACCACTGCTAATCTGCTAAATCAGCCTATGGCTGATAGAATATTCAACATAGCGTCAATGTAAGACCACCTAACCTTAGCTATTCACTATATTTTTAGGCTTGCAGTCAGGTAGAAATTACTAAATTTGGCTTTATTACTTGTATTGGTCCTTTACTTACAGACGTGTGAAAAAGTTAAAAGTCTCAAACACATTGATTAATAAATTTTATCCAAGGCTAAGGGGGGGAAAAAGATGACAGCTGCTTTCACAGCAATATTCTGTGCCGTTCCCTTGTTAGGAGAGAAAAATACCACAGATCATTGTGAAAGATTGGTTACGTAGGTTTTAGTTTGAAACTGGTGATTCTGTACTTGGCTATGGCTTTTTAATTAGCGGGTTCTATCAAACCTAGCATTTCTGAATGCCTGGAGAAACTGAGCCTTCTCCTACTGATTTCATATGAGAGAAAGATTTACTTACAAAGAACAAGATATTTAGGTAAGCTTTAACATTTATTTTTAAGTGTAAATACACTGAAATTTGTACAGAGTGTAATTTGGTTGCTTCCTTCACAGGGTTATATCTAATAAAGCAGGCTGAATCCCTGTCCTCACCACTGCTAATCTGCTAAATCAGCCTATGGCTGATAAAACAGAATATTCAACATAGCGTCAATGTAAGACCACCTAACATTAGCTATTCACTATATTTTTAAAGTTCTTTAGGCTCTTTGTCTTACACTAAGAGAATTTCAATTCTTCTGCAGAAGACCTCCCATTTCTGCATTAATTATTTGCACTGATAATGTCCAACCACTGTTTCCATCACCATAATATTTAAGCTAACACTTTAATGATTACAAATAGATTTTAGAAAAAATAAGTAATTTAATTATAATTTTTCACCTGGAAGGTGCTAGCAAATGAGACAATATATACCTTCCAAGAAGACCAGCAAAACTTCTGCACACCTTGCTGGCCAAGTGGAGAAAGAAAATCTGAATTTGAGTAGTGGCTAGTTTGTCTTAATCTGAGAGCTCCAGCACTTTTAAATTACACATCAGCTCTAAAGTTGTCTTTTGTTTTTTCTGGTGGATGACTGTTCACTTACAATTGTACAGTTCTTGTGCGTTACTGTACTGCACCACCTCTGCTCCTCAGAGTCAAATGTGTATGCATGTTCCCTCAGCTTCTCTCTAGCAGTTGTCTAGATGGACATTTAGCTTATCAAGCTCTAAAGATTTCTCTTAGCTGAACTAGAAGACTGAGGACAGAACAGTTTTCTTTATAGTGGCTTATGCAACTTCTGTGGTGTCTTTCTGATACTTGTGAAGAACTTTGTAAGCATGGTTATTTACTGTTTTTCCCTTGGGTAAGGTAGATGCTCATATTGCTAGAGCTAGAGTCAAATCTCCATTTTAATAGACCTATGTTATAATTATAGAGCTGTGGAATAATTCATGTTTGGGAGGACCTTGGCTCACCTAGTCCAATCTTCTAATCAAAGCAGGATTAGGTGTGAGGCCAGACCAGGTTGTTTAGGGTTTTATTTGGTTAAGTCTTGAAAAGATCCAGAGGTGGAGACAGTACAACATGTCTGGGCAGCTTGCTCCACTGGTGGACTGTTCCCATGGTGGAAAAGTTTTTCCTTGTGTCAGATCTGATCCTATAATTTCAACTTATACGTACTGGCCTTTGTCCTCCCACCCTGCGCCATTATGAAGAGCCCAGCTCCACCTCCTCGATGCCTCCCTGGAGGTCCTATTAGGTCCTTCCAAAGCCATGCCTTCTCCAGGCTAAACAAGCCCTGGTTGTGCAGCCTCTGCTCAGAGGATGAGTGGTCTAGTCCCTACCAGCTTGGTCGCCCTCTGCTGGACTTGTGTCTTTGTTGTTCTGGGGGCCCAAAGTCCCACAACATTCTGGATATGGTCTAATGAGTGTTTGAGTAGAGGGGGATAATTCTTTCCCTTGATTGAAGAGTCCGTGCCCCTGCTAATGCAGCCCAGGAGGCTGGTGGCCCTCTCTGCTGCTCGGATGCTGCCCACCAGCACCCTCATGGCCTCTCCCACAGAGCTGCTCCATCCCAGCCTTCCCCAGGCTGTATCGTTGCAGGGGGTTGTTTCTTTGCAGGTACAGGACTTTGCCTTTGTCCTCACTGAATAAGGGTCCTGTTGGCCCATTCCTCCAGCCTGTCTGGGTCCCTCTGGATGACAGTCCTGCACACAAGCGTATCAGCTGGTGTCCCCGGGGTGGTGTCATCTGTGAACTTGATGAGTGTTCGCTCTTCCAGAGCATTAGCTCGCAGTTGTAGGTGCCAGTATATTACAGTTTGTAGACTGCTTAATTGGGATGGATAAATGTGTGGTGGAGTGGTTTGGGTGGAAAGGGAAGAGCACCACGAGGTTTTGATCGCTTGGGAGTTTCAGATCTCTCTGAGATGTCTGTTGTGGGGTGGTTTGGTTTTGTTTGGTTTTTTAAATAACGTGACCAAGAGTGGAATATAGGTGTAAGAAAAAGATTTATTCTCTTTCATAAATGCGGTGACTGATACGTGATACCTGTGTACTCCACTCCATGCCTGACACACTTGTGCTTTTCTCACACTCTTACTATCCCCAGATCCTGTAATCCATGGGCAATTTCTTAAAGGAAATGCAACTTTTGTCTACTTTCAATCTTTATGCCTTGGAGATCTGAGGTATCACTGAGTATTGCTGGCAAACCCAGACACCTCAGCCTCAAGAACAGAACGTATATAAACAGGAAAACCTGTACAACCAGTTAAAGAAATAGCTGTTCTTCAGAGGTGGCTTTTCTCAGGTTAAACTTGGGCAACTTCAGATAGATGGAGGTGCTAGTTCTCAGGAACTGAGGCCAGGAATGGGTGCCAAAAAACCTTATAAGCAACTGGCATTCTTTACCTATTCTTGCGATGAATGTACACAGCATAAAAGCTTGATAGTGTGTGGGCTTAAGCTTGTGTTGTTTGATGATTACTCTTCCCTCTTTGGTTGAAAAACAAACGTTTAAATTATTCAGTTACATCATTTGTTATTTAAACATCATTTTTACTCTTTCCTTTTTTCTCATTTTTTCAGTGACAATGACAAATATTGGAGAAAAAGGTAAGATAAGATTTTTTTTAGCTGTTTATAAGTGGAATTAATGTATGAGGGTAGTATAGTAGTTTACTAATAGAATTGACATACAGATCTAGCCTGTTTTAAATAAGTGTATTTTTGTGTTCCTCAGCTCCTTTTATTATCCTGTCGTTCATGAACATTGCTTTAGCCATTCCAAATAGTCATGAGAAAAATTAGAACTTTTTATTCTTTCTACTGGCTTTCTGAAGTGTCAACTAAAATAATCCTTATATTCTGTTTTTAAAAATTTTTGTTCATAACAAGGAAAGCTTTTGTAAAACCAGGACTTCGAAAGATGAGCAAGGTGTTTGTGCAAAGTACAAGATACTTAAACGGGAGGTGAATTTTTTCTGCAGTTTCTTTTTAGCCAGTGCCTTTGAAGAAACAAAATCCTTCAGATAGGCAACCTTTCCAGAAGAAAATAAAACTGCCTGATTAGCTGTCATTAGAGTCCCTACCCTGAGGCTGTAGCATTTTTAGATTACTTTTCCAGATTCTATTTTAATACTACAGCCACTACGTGGAAATGTGAAGTGTGCGGCTGTGGAGCTTTTGGAGGAAGGAGCTGGGGGTCAGAAGGCAAACTATATTCTTTTTACTTTGGGGTAATTCCAGCAGGTTTTATTAAGTCATTGATGACTCCCTCAATTAGAAAAAGTGTTTACCAATTAAGAAATACTTGCTTGAAAAACTTATTTCAGTTCAGTGATCTCTTCCCCCATATGAGGGCATAAGCATATCTGCAGACTTCAGCACCTGCAGACTTTGAAATAATTCAAGTTTCTTGTTGCTCCATAGTGGTGGTGTTGGGGAGATGAGTGTGTTGTGAGGCAGTGCTCACAACGCACATTAGAATTACCGTCAAAATGCATTGGGGAGCATTAAATTTCCTTACTTTTAGCTGCTCAAAGCCTTGGTGAGCTTCGGCTGTTCAGGAGAAATTTACCCTGGCTGTACGTCTACCCTAAGTGTTTTCAGGGGTGAAAACTGGGCAAATGGGGCTCAACTGTATTACAGGTTCCTGCAAATTTCCAGGCAACTCTAGCTATGGTAGCTATTTGTAAAGGGGTTGCCCTCAAGCAAGGGATGCACCATTTGGGGTTTTTTCTTTTCAGAAAAAGTGTAAAATAGACAGGTTTCTTTTTCTGTCTCAAGGGAATTGAGGTTCTTATGTTGGACTCCTAACACCCCCAGAGCCAGTGGAGCAGCTGGGTAGCCCAGGGTCTCCACTGCGGTGCAGGGAAACTGGTGGGTAGGTAACCTGGGAGAAGAACCTGGTCAGGACCTGGGCTAGGTGGGAGAACTGAGGTGCAAGAGCAAACAAGAAGAACTTGTCTTGTGCAGACTTCAAGGGAGAAACGTGGTATAATGTCTTTAGGCTAAAATTTTGTCTTCCACCAGTAGTGGTTTTTGTAGTATGAAAAAGGGATTTTCCTATCAGTCACAGTTACCGTTATTCTCACAACAGTAAAATATAGATGCGGATTAGTAAATGCGTAGCGTACAGAACTGATGTAACTTGCCCTACATTGCCCTCGCTTTATGCCATGAATATACCATTGTTTAAAAAAATACTGATTTTGTTTGAGTTAATCAGGTTTTTTTAGAGTTGACAGAAATGTTCTGATAAAAAGGTGGACTGTTCCTGCCAGTTGCTTGTGCGATAACAAGATGGTCATTTAGTGCGTTGTGCTTGATGTGGAGTCCAGTTCTACCACTTACTTATACTGATGAGATTTTTTTCAGTTTATAGACATGGCATATGGCTCTTTTCCTGTGTCATCTCAAAAGCTTTGTTGCTCCTCAGCTTTTGTTAGCTTTTGTTTATTATTTTTAACTGTCTAGTGAGTAAGAACAAATACTTTCCTGCTTTTTTGAGTCAACAAACTTCAACAGAAACATGTATTCAGTATTACTTTTTGAGGCAAAATTACAAAAAACAAGGACATGCTGGGCTACTGTTCCTGCATTTATACACACCGTCATGCATGTGTTGTGGAAAATTCTCTAACACTGAATAGCATTACATATATAAAAACATGGGCTAACTATATGAGGGCAATATTTGAGATGTTGTAGTGAAAGTACATGTTTCCCTTTTATGGTGATTTTGACAATCTTATGGATTTATAGAAGTTGTATAAAGACTATTTGACCATGTAGCTTCCATATAACCTTGAGCTCTCTGTGATCTGAGTTCATCTGTACAGCAAGGAAATAATATCTTTCACTGTTGCTGTCCTAGCTGTCCTTTATTTGCTGCTTCTCTGCCCATGGAAGAAAAATCCAAGGAAATGCTTTCTTGTGTGTTAGAGCAAGTTAATGAGGGGAAACAAGTTTTGGATTTACTGTTTTCTGTAGCGAATTCTTAGTACAGTGAGAGCTTTTAAATGAAAACACCTGTCCATCCATGGTAGGCTCTTCGGAAAAGTTAATGTTCCCTTCTGTATTCTAGTAAAATAACTCAGCATGGTAAATGTTGACTGGCATCTATTAAAAAAAAAAAAACCAACAACCTAAGAGTAAATCACTGGCTGTGAAGAATATAAAATAGTGATGAACATTTGAATTTAAAGAACTTTCAAGTTTTTAAAAACCACCCTGCTGTCCTCCCTCCTAAAAATCCAGCAAAACAAATTAACTGGTTATGGTTAGTTCTCGGGTACCATATGCATATCCACGCAAAGACTCCCCTCACTCTAGTCATTATGTAGGTAGCTGTACTTCTTTGGGGGGGAGGGGGGGTTGGGGATTTTTGGTTTTGGGATTGTTTTGGGGGGGTTTATAAAGCTGAAAAGCAGAGACGCATCAGTGAAATAGGATTTAACAAATGTGTAAAGAGAGAGTGCTTGCTAAATAATGATGGGGCTCTAATAGGCTATTAACCATTCCCCTCAAACTTTTGTAATATATGTAGCCTGTATCGTGACTTTCCCCGCACAGTCTGTTTTTGTCTCATGTAAAGTTGCAGTGCAGTATTTTTGTTGCAAAGCTTTTGCAGGGCCTATGTATTTACATCTGTTAGAGTAACTCTCTGTGATATGTACAGCATCCGTTTGTAAGTACTATAATATCACTGGTCTGTTTGTATTAATTCTGATCCTTCTTGATTTTAGTTGTGTGCCTGGTTGCTTACCACATATTTTTCATGCTGTTCGTCTGGTCATATTGGAAAACAATCTTTACGCTACCAATGAATCCTTCAAAAGAAGTAAGATAAACTTAACTTTTGTTTCTGAAATAGCCTAGTCAAATGCCTGATTCTGTAGTATTTGAATAACTTAGACTCTGATCTCATGTAGTTTTACACCATGTAGAAAAATACAGATGGTAGTTACAGCTTCTTAATAGGAGTAAGTCAGATTGCAAACAGTGTAATGGCCAAGAGAAAAAAAAATTACACCTTCTCTAAGTTTTAAAGGGTTTTTTTTTTAATAGATTTTTTAAAATGAGATAATATTTATGGTATTAAGAAGGAAAAAACCTCTCCACTTGAAAAATACGAGTTATTTGAACTAGCAGCTTAAATATTTGCATGGGTATATAATACTTTAGTGTGGGCAAAAGATTTATTTCCCTGTGTTTAAGACTTATATTGCCTGTCAGCATCTGCCTGTTGTCCTCTGAATTAAAGCTTCTTCCCCATCTGTTTTGGTATGAAGGAACTTGGGGGTTGTGGCGTGAGCATGGGACAGGTAAGCTGATGCTGGGGAGCCACGGGTCACTAAGCAGGAAGGGAGCTAATACAGAACAGCTGCATGGAAAAGAGGTCTGAGTACATATATACCCCACGTCTAAGTCCAGCTAGTACAGAAGTGTTAAAGAAGAAGCATCCAGTTGTCTTGGAGAATATTAAGATACAAAGCCATGTTCAACATGATGTAGACTCAAGATAATTGCTTTTAATACAGTATTGGGGTTTTTTTATTATTTTAACTTCACATTCTTTTTAACATTTGAAAAAAAAAAAAAAGCTAAAACTGTCAATAGCCTTGATGAAAATCCTCCACATGCAGCTTGGTACAACCAGCGCAGCTTGTGGGCCTCTTCCATCCTGTCTTTGTACAGAAACCCCACAGTCCTCAGTAGGTGCTAGGTCACACAAACTCTGAGGTCAAGAGGAATTGTGCTATGGCTGTTCTGGATGGAGTTCGAAATACCCTCAAAATCTATACTTATTTCGTCATGGACTCATAGCTTTAGGTCCTATAACTGCCATGCCAACACAAAATAAATAACTTGTGATTTCTACAGTCTGTTGTGCAGACATTCTTTTCTGAATAGATTCATTCACTAATAAGATAGGTAATTGTGGAAACAAGTAGATAATTCAGAGTAATTGGGATCTTCCTTGAATTTTGCGCTGCAGTCTTTACTACAGCGTGGGGCAGAGAGGAGCGAAATAAATTAAGAACCTATTTCATTTGGTAATTACATAGCAAAATATACGCATGTATATGGTGACTGTAGCGATAATTAGAAGGGTTTTCAAATCACTGGGCTGATGTCAATAAAAGAATTCCAAAACATTTTGACAAATCCTCAGTAATTATAGTTGGATTGCAAAGCCATCGTACAATGCTACTGGAGAACTTCAAATGGGATATTAAAAGTATTGAAGTTGGGTAATAGAAAGCAATGTGTGGTGTTTCTGTGTTCTTTGAATTTACACAATGTTGCTGGCAGTGACATCTTTGTTGTTCCGTGTCTTTTTCCTAATCTACTAGAGCAGTATTTTTAAAATTTAATTAGGGTGTTTTGTAATTTTACATTACTGCTTGGTTTCCAGTTTCTGGGATGAAGTCTGTAAATGTAAAAGGATGTATTTTCAATTTAACTGAACTGACTCATCAACTACGGCAAATACTCATTTGAAGACTGAAAAACAGATAAAGCTTTTGCATTTTGTTTTCATGAACACTGCAGCTGGCGCACGCCACACAGCCTGTACAATTCTTTTTAAACTTATTTCAGTATTTTACAAGTGTGAAAAGCACTAAAGTTCTGGCTGCAGTTTCTCTTTAAGAGACTTTGAGGGACTTCACTTCAGTGTGTCCCATTCTGTACCTGTGTGTACCAGCTATAGACAAGCATTGCATGAAGGTGGGAGAGAAGGTGGTTTCCCAGGCAGGAAGGTTTTGTAGACGTAGGGCTGCTCTGAGAACCAATACAAAGTGATGGAGCAATAGCTCTGTGTACATCAAACAGGAAGCATTAAAAAAAAAAAATTATTCTGAACCAAGTTTCTGCAGTGAGAAATCCTATGTATTCCAATATCAATCAGTTCATGTGTTGGCAGGAGTGTGTTCTTGCTAGGGAAAAAATGAAACATGACCTGAGAAACTCATGCCAAACAGTGAACCTCCAGCTTCTGCTGGAAGACTGCAAGCTTTGTCAGGAAGGTAGAGAGGTGCCTTCTCTATGGAGGTGAGAATAGACCCCTAACTGTATGTTTCTGTCTGCTTTCTGCATTTTACATGCATTACTTTCATCTAGGAAGAAAATTAGTATTATTGTAATGACTAGCCTTTCTGTAAACGTAAATGCTATGCAGAGGGCTTCTGTTTCTAGTACAGGTTAGAGATAGCCACTTATCCTGCCAAATACGGACCTCTTTTCAGAGGTGATTTTGCATCCTATTTCTCTTATAGAGATACCAAAGACTTTGGCCATTTCTAGAAGTTACAGCAACAAAGCTGACAATGTTCCTGTGTTGCAAAGGACTTCAAAGTATAAGAAATTTGGATTACTTAATGTATACCATGCATTTCTCTCAGTAATTTTTACCCTCTCAGCTCTTACGAGTGCAATGCTTGTTATTGCCACTGCCCAAAATGGCAGAAGTTGTCCTTCTGTTCTGGAAGATGTTAAGATGTGGTTATTCAGTCATGCAGGACACCCATCTCTTCCTTTGCTCAGCCAGTCTCTGAAGTAAAAACAAATCCTAACACCTGCATGAAGAGAACAGCAACTCTCCAGTGGCAAAGACTAAAAGGGAAAGTGGCAGACACCAGAAGAGAAATAAAGCGCTCTCTTCTGCTATTACTAGTAGTGGATTTTCTTTCAGTTAAAGACTGACATCCCTAGCTTATATTCACTAGCTAATATTTAGTACTATAGAAGTAAATTAACTGACCTTTCAAGGGAATGGTAAGCTCTTGATCCTCCTCTTGAAGAACGTTGCTTATTACTTCTGGAAGCATTCAGCATTGCATCAGTACCAAATCAGAAATAATTTTAATTTTGTCTTCAGTTGCCATAAACTAAATTAGTGGTCTTAGGAACACTGCGTTGTTTGCTGTAATACATTGTATGTGCTGCTAATCCATCTTTATATAAGGAATATTTATTTCTCTTTATGTCTCTACAGATACTTATTTAACTTGAAATTTGCTAACATACCTTTGATTTTAAAAATTATTCCAGTTTCATCTATCATACTCAGACAAGGAATCCCTAGAGAGAGAGCCTAGAGGTGAATCCCAGCAAGAAGTCTTAAGACGGGCAGCCAAGGATCTTCCTATCTATACACGGACAATGTCTGGAGGTAAATAGGTGTTCAGGAGACCACTGAAGGCAGGTGTCTTGATGTACTACCTAAACTAATTTAAAAAAATCTCAAGGGTTTGGTTTGTAGGGAAGAACTGCTTTTCATACTTCATAAAATAACAAAATGACCCAGGAATTTAACTTTAATGTAGCTTTAAGCAGCTACATTTGTTCAGTGGAAGGATTGTTGGAAAGTAAATTGCTGCATACAATTTAGGATTATAATGTGGATTGACAATGGCTTGCTGAATGTTTGCAAACTGACACTAACAAATAGTTTGTAATACTAACAAACTGCAGAAGAGGCTGTAGCAGTCTTTAACTGCATAGATATCTTCTTTCATAGGTTTTAAAAAAATAATTAATTGCCAGCTGCATGTCACATATAGCTTAATAGATCACAGTAAGAAACTCTTACTGTTTTACTTGCTGGTTGTTGAGTTGCAAGAACAAAAGTTCATCCAAACTAAGAGTTAATCTTAACCTACCGATACTGTGAGTTTGTGAATGCTGGCTAGCTAAGCAAATCCAAGAGAGAATCTCATATCAAAGCTGTTAGAATAATAGCTTAAAATAGCTATATTGTTGAACAGTCTTTAAAGGTTTTCCAGTCTAGTGAGGGTTTTGTGGGTTTTGTTGGTTCATTGGCTGTTTTGCAGAGCCGAGAGGTTTGGAAGAAAAAGCCCTGATTAACATGATTAGCAGAGATTGCAAAAACTGAGCTTTTTGGGTTCACTCGGCTAGATTCAGCATTGCAAGTACTTAAAGAACGCTTCAGTATTTGCAGCTGCTTCTGATCTTGCTGAAATGCTTTCCTGGGGGTTCTGCTGGGCTGAGCTGCTCATATTTACTTTTGCACAGACTTCAGGAATCAAAATGTGTAAATGTACATTGAGATCTAATCTTGGAACTTTTTTCTTTAGCAATCAGATACTGTGACAGATGCCATCTTGTAAAACCAGATCGTTGCCATCACTGTTCTGTATGCGACAAGTAAGAAAATACTTTAAATAAGTGGTTTTCTGAATAAATGGATTTATTTTTTTTTGACACAGAAGCTTTTAATTTTTATGCGTAGATTTTTCAGGTTTAGTGTCTTGGCAGAGAAGCTTTTTTATTACTTAGGTTTTTTTCAGGTTTAGTTTTTATTTATTTATAAGGAAGTCTGTAACTTACTCTAATGCATTTGATGGCTTTCTTGATGCCAACATGGATTATGTGGGCTTACACATTCTTTACATAATGATTAAAAATTACTAATATTAATAAAGAACTTTCCTTAAGAATGTAACCAAAAATAGCTGATAAACAAAAATTTGCTTCTTTTGTTAGAATCTGAATAAAGATCACTACCCATCTCAATCTAATCATGATGTCACTTACATCTTACCCGAGGTAATAAACTTAATATCCTATTTTTCATTGGATAACTTGCAGGTTAATTTTATTTAAAGAAAGAAACAACCAAGCATTCCCCATTTCTAATGGAAGGCGTAAAATAAAGTTTTTGTTTGTCTAACACAAAGTGAAGTTCACCTCCATATTCCCCAGAAGTCTAATTGCTTTATAATTTAATCTTCCTTTTGGCTGTTCTACTCTCTGATCATTCTCCAGTTAGCTTGGGTGTCTCTGTGTTTCTCCACTCTTGCCCCCAGTGATTTAAATTTTGAACTTTAAGAGAAGGGGCTTCCGCAAAGGTTGATTTATTCTTAGCTTTAAGGCTGTTCCAAATGCTTTTCAGCTGATAATACATCAAACCTTCCAATGTGACGGTGAGGCAGAGAAGTCTTTCCATTTTGCCCAGCAAAACAGCAGAGTCACTGAAAGAGTAACTGAGTTGAGGCAGGAGGAGGATCTTGGTTGTGTTGTATGGGATGGTGGTTGCAATGTAAAATAGGAACATTCTTGTGTCAGAGCAGGATAGGGAAAAAGGGTGACCTGTGTTATCCTATGAAATATGAGTGAAATTTGCAGAATGCCATGTAGTTAATTTATTTTACAGAATACCTTAATTTTGTCCTTACCTTGTCAAAATTCACTTGCTTCAATTATATCTGATTTTCTTGTGCATGTTTTATTATGGAGAGTGATCAGTTGCAAAAATGTTTGGGATTTTTTGTACAAGGTAAGTTCTTAAAAACCTCTTGTGCATCTGCATATATTTCTATAAAAGCAAATCATGTACTTGGAAATCTATTTAGTTGCATCACTAAGTATGTAATAATTGAATTAGCCCGGTTTCTAAGTCTCTGTGAGAGAATAAACAGTAGTTGAAAAACCTATTCAGAATAAGAACCAAATCCTAAAGCTGAGGTTATAGATTGCATTTTCTTAAAGTCACTAAGCCCTTGACAGAACAAGCATTTTGAGTTTCGGGTACCTACTGTTTACTTGTAGGTAAACTGTGTTATGAATTTAAATGTACATCTTTGTTAAATAATTGGGTAACCAATAGTACATATGGGTAATTCTTAATCTGTATGTGAATAATTTAAATCTGACATGTAACTGCACTTCTGATTTTTGTTTTTCTTTTGCCTTTTGCGATGCTTGGAATTCTGTTGGGGTTTTTTTAAGATGCATTTTGAAAATGGATCATCACTGCCCTTGGTGAGTGTACTATTGGCTTTCTTTTCTTACCTTCTGATTTGGTAAAATAAACTGTCGAGGGGCGTGTTATGAAGGTGGTGCTTCACTATTCCTAGAGTTAGATGCTTATGTGAAGTTACTGGTCTTGCAGGACCATTGGAGTTATTTACTGTATGTCGTCTTTTCCTAGTTGTGAGATGTTGTAAGAAGTTAATATATTATTTTTCTTAGACCTTTGAGTTGGGTAGCTCCATGTTTTTATAGTTAGGATGAGGTAGACTTCTGGTCAGTAAGAAAACTTCTTAAAAGGAATCGCATCTTCGTGGACTTTGACTATTACTGTGGCTTAGTTGCATTGAGCAGGCTTGCTGGAAACAGCAAATTAGCTCTTTTCGTTTTATGAGTTGTTTTCTTTAATTTTTTTTTTTTTTTTCTCCCCTCTCCTTCCCACCCTCCCTCCTTTTGCTGCCGTCTTGGCCTGCACAGTGGTTTTGTTTTCCTGTCTGTTCTCAGCAGCCCTTGGAACCGGTGGGTAGGCAGGATGTGTAATCAATTTTATGTTGGTTTGGCAGGTATCTCAAGGAAATAATTAAAGATAATTGTTTAGTAAGGTCCAGGTTAAGAGGACTGAGTGGTAGATGGCAGTTCTTCACCACATGAAACCGATCAAAAAAGAAGAATCTCCTGAGTTGGAGAAACTGAATGGTAGATGGTTCTAAGCAGCTGGTTTGACCTTCTTAAGTCAAACTCCTGGGCAGTGGAGACTCTGTCCTGGGGGAGGAAGGGGTGCTGGGCTTCTCCTGTTTGTCTTGGTCCCGACTACAGCCTCTGACATAATGCAACATGATTTAAGAATCTCCCCTTATTTTGCAGCTGCATGGTAGATACAATTGAAAGAAATATTTAACAATATAGGGTAGAGTTACTTCCTACGTATTTTTTTGGTGTAGGGATATCCGCATGTGAAACTTGACAACGCTTAGTGTTAGTAGTGTGCTTCTAAAAAAAGAAAACCAACCCACAAACATAAAATCATTGCATGTGGAACAAATTTCTTACAAGAAAAAAGGCTGTTCCCTTTTTTCAGCCTTCTTACAGCTGTCTTGTAGAAAGCTGTAAGAAAAACAGCTGTCAGGCTATTCCTGACAAAATACCAGTGAAAAGGTTCAATATTACTATTATTATTCAGTATTATGCACACTTCTCATAAGCTTTATGGTCTGTTTGGGATTTTTTGAGTTGTCCTGCCTTAGGATAGTACATGAAAACGTCCTTCATGTAAACTTCAATTTCAGAATAAAAATCCATTGCATCAAATAACAAATCGTAAACTGAGCATGTACGTGTTGTGTAAAGGGGCAGCAAAGTGGTATTTCACTAGGGCGTAGACTTCTAGAAAAATAAACTCCATTTTCCTCTCAGTAGCATTTGCTTATTTTACCTGTTTGCAGACTTTTCCAAATCCAAACAACATAAACATGCCCAGTTTGAGAGAGTGTTTACATTGCTTACGGGTTTTAATGTAATAAGCAATGGGTGCAAAAATTAAAAATAGAAATGGAGAAGGTACTTGAAAGATGTCTAATGCTTCCTGATGAAGAATTGTTCCCTTTGTACTCCAAGTAACAGAAATGCACTAGAAAAAGAGGTATTGTCCTGTTTTATTTTTCCTAAGTTGAGTGGATGTCCACAGTTCCTTGCTCACCCTGAAAAAATTAACTATGTGGAAGTGACAAGAGAGTTTTGAAATATCGCACAGACGCTGATCCAACTTTATCGTTGCCTTTAAAGATCCACGTTCAAGGGGTCTTTGGGGAACACCACATGGCTATGTTACCAACAAAAGTAAGTGTGCAAGTCAGTATAATGGATGGGGTTTAGCCTCCCTGGGAATATCATTAGGTCCTGCTTTGCTTTTTGTGTTGGGATTTTTTGGTGGGAAAAACCTGTGTGATGCTTAGGGAGAGCAAGGAAACAGTAATGAGAATGACTATTTTAATATTCCGCTAGGGGAAGGATTTCTGGAGAGAGGACAGGTAAAAGTAACCTAGGGAAAGTAAGATGAAGCATTTGGAAGGCAGAGGGAGTAAGACGGTAGCCATGTCCTAGCCCCAAGTCAGCTGTTTTCTGCTTTTTTGGGAGGCTTTATTTTGGCTGTCACTCCTGCGCTAATGGAAGTGCTGTGATAAACAGAAATACTTAATGCTAACTGCCCTCTGACTACTCCACAAGGTTTAAGTGATGCAGAAATAAGAGCAAAGTGATTAAATTAATTAAAGCATTAGTGATTTCTATCATAGTGCTCCTGCTACTCGTACTATAGACGGAGCTGCAGGCAGGGAATGGGTGGCTTTAGGGCCC
>NW_009260268.1:7119581-7120097 GCF_000687185.1 Egretta garzetta | reverse complement strand
CAGGAATGCGATGGCTTGAGGCACCAAAAATATGATCTGTATGTAACAACTCTTAAAAGCACAGGAGCAGGCTGTCCCCATGTGCCGCAAGACAAATCGGTGGGGAAGACGACTGGCCTGGCTGGACAGAGGTCTACTACTGTGACTCAGGAAAAAAAGGAGAGCTTACCAGCTCTAGAAGAAGGGGCAGGCAACCCAAGAAGAGTACAGGGATCTTGTCAGGTTATGCAGAGAGGAAATTAGAAAGGCAAAAGCCCAGCTGGAATTTAACCTGGCCACTGCTGTAAGGGATAATAAGAAAAGTTTTTATAAATATGTTAACAGCAAAAAGAGAGCCAGGGAGAACCTCCATCCTCTAGTGGATGCAAGGGGGAACATTATCACTAAAGACGAGGAAAAGGCAGAGATACTTAATGCCTTCTTTGCCTCAGTCTTTAATGAGTTATCCCCAGGGTACCCAGCCTCCCGAGCTGGAAGATGGGGATAATGAGTGGAATGAACCCCCCATAACCCAGG
>NW_009260268.1:7078515-7118528 GCF_000687185.1 Egretta garzetta | reverse complement strand
TGGAGGTATTTAAAAGAAGGATAGAAGAGGTGCTTAGGGACATGGTTTAGTGGTGGGATGGCAGGGTTAGGTTAAAGGTTGGACTCGATGATCTCAAAGGTCTTTTCCAGCCAAAGTGATTCTATGATTCTATGATTCTATGATTTAATCTTTTGATGAACTCCTCAGTCTGGGGCTTTGTCGAAACTGCAGGGAGTGGGATAATTTATGAAGGGGTTTTTTTAGTGTGTGTGTACTGTATGCAGTAGTGCAAAAGAACAACGAGAAATAAATCGGTCTTTGATTCAAGAAACTTCATCTCTGGTGAATAACATTTCACTTGATGTTTCTTTTCTCAGTTAACAGTGTCATAAAGTAAAAACTGTCATAAAGTAGGGTTATCATAGAATATGATGTAATAATGGAATATATAACCTGAGGGTGGATAACAGTAGTGTACAGTGAAATTTTATTTGGTATTTTAAGATTTTTACCCTATTCTAATTACTGCCATTAGCATCACTGTCTCCCCAAAGAAGAGAAGAGTAGCAATTACTTGTCCCGTACTTCTAGAAGAAGCTAAAGTTGAGACTTGCTGCACCTTCTTATTTTTTGAGAATTATTTTTCAACATACAAGTGCTTTCATGGATGTAGTCATCTCTTAATTAGCTGATCTTTCTGACAGCAGTATCGATTAATTAAAGAAGGTATAGGGATCTTGGTTTTTTCAAACTCTTATGGAGAGTTTTGTCAAAGTTAGCAGCACAGTGATAACTTTGGCTAGCTTCTTAATGCAGCCAAATAAATGAGAAATGGTGGCGACCAATAAACTGTCCATGGGCAGCACTCCAGTATTTTTCATTTGGTGGATGAAACATCATTACATGTTAATAGAGCTCTGAAATTCATAATACTTAATATATTGCCTCTAATGGGAAGATGCTGTCATACTAAATGTACTCTCATCATGTCTCTCTGATGATAGTGTATACTAATTGCTCATTATCATGTATAAATTCTTTAGAAATGGGGAACAGGTGAATTTGAAACCCATAAGTAAAAATGCTAAAATGAGATTTATTTTAACATTTGGATGTGTATTTAAATGTTCCTAACTTTTTTTATTTGCTGTCATTTTATCACCAATATGGAACATATTTTTAATCACAGTAGTATTTCCCTCATTATTTTATATAAATGAAAATATTTTAGGGATCTCTTGTGAATATTCTTAAGTTTGAGAATCTTAATAATAAAGTTTACACTAATATGTAGTATGATTAATGAAGGAGGGTGTGGATTAAATGAGACTGCTTTTATTCTCACAAAATTCAATCAAGATTCAAAATCTTGGCTTTTAACTGTCCCAGTTGTTGTGTGCAGTATGCCTAATGGTAAAACATGGATACTTAAACTTACCTACAAACTAAAAAAGTAACTATACCTTCAGTCACACTTATATCGGATGTCCTGGGAACAGATTTCATACAACAAGTCAAAACTGAATTTCAGTAAACTGTTGAAAGTGGTAGCACCTGATAAAGTTCTTTGGAGTGGTTGTGGTTGTTCTTTTGATTAGAATTTCTACACTAATTTCGGACTTGAAGTTAAATACATTTCAGTAGCTTGAGGCGTCACAGATAAGAAGCAAAACTTGGTTTGCGTATTGATATTAACCTTCTTAGAGCAAATTAGTTTAATTCTAAATTGGATGGAAGCATAGAATGTAACTTTCTTTACATTCCATTTTTATTTTTACTTTTTTTTTATCAGGGTGAACAACTGTGTAGGATTCTCCAATTACAAATTTTTTCTTCTCTTCTTGGCTTACTCTCTACTGTATTGCCTTTTCATTGCTGCAACGGATTTACAGTATTTTATCAAGTTTTGGACAGTAAGTACTCTTAATATACATACATTCTGTCTTTAAGCGTGTGAAGTTACCACTGTGCAAGAAGTCTTAAGATTCGAGGCTTTACATTGTAATCTGGTATCCTAATACGAGGTACAAAAGTTTATCTAATAATTGTAGTCCTCTGTTTTGTTTCTGTTTATCATAGTTTAAGAAGTTTCACTTATTCCTGCATTATTTTGAAACTGTGTAGAACAAGTATGCTATTATTAATTATTTAGAAAATAGTTTACAAGGGAATTAATTTATATGTAGGTTTTGTTAACTTCTTTTAATGCTATGCTATGAAAAGTCTTCAGGGTCATTCTCAAGTATTTTAATTATGATTATCTGGGTTCACAACTTAGGATATTACCTTCTTAGATTTGCAGTATTTATGCATATATTACTATTTTAAAAAGGCTAATTAAACATGACAGTTTTTTTTAAAGATAAGTTATTCTTCTCTAAAGACATTTCAGAGTTCAGATCCAAATTGCAGGGTCTTGTCAGTATTTATAGTTTCTCAAGAAAGGGCTCATTTCTTTAACCTAGATGCTGTCAACAACCTAATTGCACGGCCATTCATACATCGAAGGTGTATAATTCCTTTATTCAGACTCTTGTTGCATGGTACGTTTGTGTCTGTGCTGAATTTGATTTGGTTGAATAGGGGATTTTTAATAATCAAATTGAACAGCTATTTCCCCAATTCTAACAGCTTTTTTTTTTATTTTTATTTTTAGAACGGCCTTCCTGACACTCAAGCGAAGTTCCACATCATGTTTTTATTCTTTGCTGCTGCTATGTTTTCTGTCAGTCTGTCTTCTCTCTTTGGGTATCATTGTTGGCTTGTCAGCAAGAACAAGTCTACATTAGGTAAGTGGATTTAATGCTTCTGTGTTTGACAGCAAAAAATAAATAATAGGTGTATACTGTATGTGTGGGGGTAAAGGAGAAAGTGGGCAATCCGATACAGGGTCCTTGGATCCTTGTTAGAAGTGCCTGGGTCTGGCAATGTCCAGTGCTGACTCCCCAGTTCTCTTTTCATACTGCCCCAAGGGGCCAAGCTATTAATGAACTTACCCTCTTCCTCCCACTTCCTCCCCCATCCACAGCTTATTAACAGAAATTGAATAGATTTAAAAAAAAAAAAAAATTGAGATCACGTTGTAATAAATGTTAGACACACTAACGCATGGGTGCACAAGTGTTCTCGTTTGGCATTGCCAGCCCCCAGGTCGGAGTCCTCTGATGTGGTGTCCCAGTCAGGGCAGCGGCTCCAGTGCTTCATTCCCGTCCATGCTCCCTGCAGAACCAAAGCTCCTCTGTTCAATTCAGCTACAATTTTGTTTAGAACCTCTGAAAGGCATAGTTGGTAATTCCAGAACTTTGCCTGTGCTGGAGGCAAGGAGACAGAAAAAAAAAAAACCCACAGTGGAAGGCAGGCTGCTTGTGGCCCTCGTGTTGTTAGTTCTGGTCAACGTGGATGAGCACAAAGAGCCAGTGTCAGAGAATGATCTGATACAGAAGAACAGACTTTAAGGCAGTGCTGCTATATTTAGTAGTAAATGAACACTGAGATCTGAAGGGCGGTTTCACAGTTGTGAGCCCAGTCTACCGCATAATCATAGATGCACAGAAAGGACTCTGCGTTATGAGTTAATTTGAAAAACCTCAAAGACAGTGGCCTGTGCCTCTGCTATGGGAGTGTATAAATAACTGCATGGAATATTGGTTTTAAACCAGGATGCGTGTTTGTCTGGTTACAAATCTTTAAAAATAAATAAATAAAAGGAGGTGCAGAAGATTTGTACTATATCCTAGACTGTAATAATACTAATTTTCAATGTATTCATTAAAGTTTCTAAATCTCAAAATACTTTTCTGTTGCTATAAACTGAATTAGAGTAAGCCAATTAATTGATCTGTTTTTTCCAGTTCTCTTCAGATCTACTAATATGTAGATGATTAATGGAAAACTTCAAATATATATAATTGGAAGAAATATTTCTCCAGGTTTTGTGGGTTTCTTCAGTATTCTCAAAAATCATCTACTTAGAAATTACTATCTGAAAAAAAATGGTCAATCTAGTTATAAGTGAAGTTTTATTAATGATGTTTAAATGAACAGAAATAATTCAATATTCTGTTTATAAACTGCTCTTATTTTAGTGCAAAAAAAAATTTGTTCAAAGGTAACCATAATGCAGGTACACTTCTAATTCCTTATTTCATGTTTTTAAAACAAATGGAAGTCCATGCAGGTAATACACCATGTTTTCTGTACGCTTAAACTACTCAAAAAGATGAGTTTTTGTCGTCTCCCCATTTTACTTTGGGAAATTGCTTGATATGTGAAACCCTGAACATGCCATAGTTCGGTAATGAAGCCATGACAGCTTTAGGTGTGATTGTGCTTAAATCATCCTGGTAGCTGCTTTCTTACCGTAATGTGGGTATCTAAAAGGGTATCTCTATTTTCCCTTCCCCCTTACTTAAAACACTTTGTAACTAATGCATACTACATGTGGAAGGTCGTTTCCAGCAGTTCATAGCTAAGGATTTACTGCAGAAGGATGATCTCTGCATGGTTCCAGCATGGTCTGTGTGAGCTGTGCTATCAGGATATAGTTTGCCTGCTATGTGTAGTCAGTTAAGGGAATTAAATGGCCATCAGTCACTGGAAAGTAAATGAGTTTTCTGCTTCAGGCACTTTGCAACACTTGAAGTTATACGTAGCTCTCTTCTCCAGAAATTTAGGTTGGATGTTCACAGGGAATGATCTGGGTCTATGAGTAAAGTGCTTTCGTTATGCAGTTGTGAAAACACACAATGTTTTCATACCCCAGGGTGTGAAAAGCCTGTCTTACTACTGAAGTGGGTTAAGCTTTTCCTCTTTGCCATTACTCTTTCTGCAGTAAACCCTTTGGTTAGGTTTCTTTTTCTTGAACACTCTCTGTGGCATAGTCACATGCTGAAATCTTCATATAACATAAAAAGGGAGTTCCTCACCCTGCCTGGCCTTGATTAGGGAGGAGGGTGGGGGAGACTTCCACCCTTTCTTAGCCATAGGACTTCTCTGCACGCCCAGTGACTGCACAAGGCTGACTTTGGCTTTCACAACTGGACCAGCTTTCTCAGTCATTTGAGCAGTACAGCTTTTCCTCTTGGATGATGGTATCATCAGTGCAGTTGCCTAAATACTGCCATGAAACTTAAACATACTATCTTGCGAAGGAATCAATTTTTTTTTTTTTCTTTTAAGAGGTATTCAGAGCTCCCATATTCCGTCACAGAACAGACAAGAATGGCTTTAGCTTGGGCTTCAGCAAAAACCTAAGGCAGGTGTTTGGTGATGAGAAGAAGTACTGGTTGCTGCCTGTGTTTTCAAGGTATGCTCAGTTTTTAATGCTTCACTTGTTGAAACTGTTGAATAATCAAGATCCAAAGGGCTTAGGGGGGTGGTTAGATTTTTGAAATGAGACACAGTAATATTCACTTTAGAAAAAACAGCTCTTCAAAGGTTTTTGGGGTGGTTTTTTTTTATGTATGACACTAATTCTGAATTTTTTAGTCTAGGGGATGGTTGCTCCTTCCCAACTTGCCTTGTTAATCAGGATCCTGAACAAGCTTCCACTCCTGGTGGTCTTAATTCAACATCCAAAAAGTAATCTGCTTTTTGTTACTCATTTCAAATAGTTGATAATTCTATTTTTTCCTGTGCACACATAAATAGAACCATGTATAAGATACTTAACAGTGGTGAGCAAATGAAGAGTATCCTATTAATAAATACAGCTCAGATTTTCAACAGCTATGTTGTAATTCAGCCAATCCTCAGACTTACAATTAAATTTATGGAAATAAGTTTGTCTCAGTTCAGTGGCATCCAAGGACCTGAATCTTCCACGCCTGCCTAAACAGTATCCATAACATTCTGTTCTGCATACATAGAAGGCAGTTAGTCAGTCTGCCTGTCATACAGAGGCATTGCCTTGCAAGGCTTTTGGGGGAGGCCTGCTTTTTCATATCTGGTGAAAAGATGCTTCGCATAAGGGAATCCCAGATCTTGACACTTGTGCTGAAGCACAAGAAGCTGCATATTAAATGCGCATGTTTTATTTCTGCTGATAATAGAAGATATTTTCTTAACCCTTATCCTTCACGGCCATAACATCTTTAAAGCATGAAAAGTATGGAAATGTTCCTTAAACTAAATAAATAGAATAGCTTAGTATTTCATATTGTAACTCTTTAGCAACATCTATGTAATGAAGTGTGTGATAAGTATAGTAGACTTGAATATGTGACTAAGAAATTATAATGGAATCATATTGGCAATCTTTTATTCATGAAGGAAATACATTACGTTTCAGCTAGCTGTTTATCGATGCTTTAAATCTCACCCCAGTGATCCATAGCTTGTATTAGGCAAGAGATTTCGGAGATGTTCTCTCCACTATTTATTGTGTCAGGTTAGTTGTAGTAGGAGTGAGTATGGATGGAGTGCACTTGGAACTGAAGTACGTGTATTAACGTGTAATATCTGTCAAAGAAAAAATCAGAATGTTTCCCTGTTCTGTGCTAGGGAGTTGCTTTTTAGATTGTGCTTGCATCTGTGACAACTACAGTGTAATGTATGTAATGATAACAGTGTAATGATTAATCAGAAGCGAGGTGAGGTAGGGGAAATACTGCATGTGACAAACTGTAATGTATGGTAAGATGATGAAAAACTATTGCAATTTTCTACAATGTTGTTCTTATTGGCATTACAGTGAGAACCACCTGTTTCCTGCAAAGCCGTTGCGCGATTCCCAGAGCCACCTTCTTACGGATACACTGTCTTGGTCAGAAACTAGTGGAAAGACTGAAAAGGGCAAAGTGGGTAAGGGATTGATTTTGGAGAATACAGGGTAAAAATGACCAAGGTCACTTGGTTTTTGTATTCATGAACCAAAATTCATGAAGCTCATTTTAAATGCATGTTTCTAAGAAGTTCCATGTATTGAGCTGCTGTGCCCTTCCCAATTTAACCTGACCAAAAGATACTGAGAACACTAACACTAGTAGTTGCTAATTATCTTTTAGGCTAAACCTGATAATTCTTTTGGGAACAAATTACTTTTATCAGAATGTGACACCTTGTTGCAATTAGTGAAAAGCAGTGTAATGGACACAGGACAGGAATAGACTCTGTGGTAGTGGAATGACATCAAGATGATTGACCACTAAAGGCTGTATTACTTGCTGAAAGAGACATGATACCTTTTCCTGTGGAAATAATAATTTTTTGTCTTCAAAGGTATGAGCAATCCTGCATTAACCATGGAAAATGAAACCTAGTTTCCCTTAAAAGAAACATCTGAATATATAAGGAAAGGTATGTTAATATTCTGTGTACTTAATGTGCTATTCCATGATTTCTTACCACCTGAAGAATGCACCGAAGAAACTAAAGCAATTCCTATCTGTTTTCTTTTCTTTAATGCTTTTTTACCATGAGGTAGTAGAACATGAATTCACAGTTTTAAACTAAACCTCCGATTTCTTATGTGTCATGTTTGCAAAATATTGTTTAACCTTTATACACATTGCTTTTTAGGTAGTATTCCAAAATACTGTTATTGTTCCCTTTCTCCAGAAAGATAATGAAATTGTGACTATTCAAGCTGTCCAGCAGATCTTTGTAAAGGGAAGTTTGAAAATGAATTTAGTTCTTAACAATGAATGCAAAGATCATAGCTTGGTCTACTAAAGCAGGTAAAGGTCTATCAGATAATGAAAGAAAAATAGATGTATTCTAATATGTAAAACTATTAGCAGCTTGTTCTTCTATGCCAGGTACTGAGCATCCTGTTCAATAATTTTAAAAGTGTTGCCTACTGAAGACAAAAGGTGTCCATATGACTTCCTGAGCATTTAGTCACCTGTTGTCAAAACCAGCTGAGATTTTTTTTTTTTTTTTTTATTTCTTGCATGTCTTGCAATGCAGACTTCTCAGAACACAGGATTGAGAAGCAGCTAGCAAATTCTGTTATGTGTGTAAGAGGAGGAGACCTTAATAATTGGGTGGGGTGAAATGAACATAATAGATTATCGTATTCACTTTAGTATTTGAAGATTTCTAAACCCAGCAAAGCTTATGGAAATCAACTAGTTCATATTTAAAGCCAGATAAAAAATTTGACTCCAACCCTAAGAATTTCAGCATATAAAATAATTTACAATTTTCTAACAACATTGGAGGAGTCACTCCAGCAAGGTCGTTTCCATCTCTGCTATTGGGACCACCCTTTCAGTTATCCTGAAAAAGTGTCTCAAGCGGGTGTCAGTCATTTGTCTGTGATGTGGCTCCTGGACACACTGTCAGGCTGCTCTCAGTCACTCCTGGAGGAAGTGGAAGGCATGGAAAGCCATCACAGAACTGCAGTGATTGTTACCAGACCCATCAGGCATGGTACTGCACTGCCAAGGGAGATTATAAAAATGGTAGGTGTGCAGATGCAGCAGGTGGCCTGTAGCTTGTACCAAAAAGGTCCCAGAAGTTCAGTTGGATTCATCAGAGAAACTAGAAAATTCTTGACCATTACATTCTGGTTTTTTTGTTAAGTGATGAAAAGACACAGTGCATTCCAGATATAGGTACATCTACAAACTTGATGATGGTGTGAAGTGTTGAAGTGTTGAAAACGTGGGTGTCAAATGAACAGAGTTAGAGGAGAGCGAGTGAAGCTCAGTCGGTGTCTGCAATTTTGATTGCTCTGTGTAGGTTTTCTTTTAATAGAATCTGAAAATCTAATTTCTAACCCTCCGTTCAAAACGTAAAATGACGTGCTTCTGCCCTGTTTAATCCATCAGTTGTTTCAACAAAACAACAGCTTCTGGAAAAGAATAAATTACTCAACTTCATTCAGTTTAATGTCTTACATGTCATCACTACTCCAAAGTAAAGCATTGGAGACGGGCTTTAAAGAAACAGATTTTTGGATTATGTTACAGAAATACTAATTGCAACTAGTTTTGTCAAGTTGGACCTGTGCTTTCAGAAGTCCTAATGCTTTATTTACCGAAGTAATAACTTTTAAACTTTCTTGGGACAGTGTGTACATTTTATTGGAACTGTGTCCTTCAGATTATTCTGAATTTCAAGCATGGTCTGTGATTGTTCTCAAGATGCTGAAAGTGTTTTTCTCAAGCTGTTTAGCTTGATAAAGATCTCATGCTCTTTTTTGGTTGTGTTTTTGGTTTGGTTTTTTTTTCTTCTTTTAGTCCAGTCTGAGAAAGTAGCAGTTAGATTTGTGTTTGCAGTCTGATTACCCCACCCCCTTGATTTTGGGGGGGTTGGTTGGTTTGTTTGAGTGTTTTTTGTTTCTTCAAAATTTCACAAAAAGAAGTGCAGCTTTTTAAGGAGAGCCCACCTTCAGAGAAGGTTATGTTCCAGAGAGTAAGTGTAAAGCTGCCTAAAGGGGCTCCTGGAAGTCAGTTTTGCCTCAGACCGATGCATGTACATCTCAAAAGGGCAGTAGCTAAGGACTGATGATTTCTCTGGCATGAGCCTAAGTGCCAGTTTGGTTGTACCCTTAGCTCTGTCTGAGATATTTTGATGTAGCACTTAATAAGACTTTCTGGAGATGTAACAAAAAAGCTAGATTGCTCCATGTGTGTGTGTATATATATAGCTGACATACATTTGCTGGGATAAGAGCCCTCATATAAAAAAGTCTTTATATTATTGTTTTGGAACTACTTTGCATTTAATGTTATTCAGTTATTGTCAGTATTTGAGTTATATCTGTTCCTAGGGAGTGAAGGGAATGCATTAATAAAGATGCTGAAGTCACAACAACAAAACCAACTGATTTAATCTTTGACATGAAAAATACAGCCTACAGCTCCTGCCAGTGTGTTAGTAATTTGAATTTCTGTCCCAACTAAGGTTATGTTCAGTATCCTGTATCCTGTACTCCTTTATAGTTAATCAGAGGACTAATTATTGAGACTGCCAGATATAGTTTACACAAATGTAAGAGTGAACTGTTTTTTAATGATATTGGTACCTGGAAGTACTCTAAAAATAGCTCACTTCATTTTATAAACTGGTGGCCTGCTTGCTCTGTAGCCAGTTTTTAATCACTGTCATCCTGAAGTGGATTAATAACATAACTGTGAACAGACTTACTGCATTGCTCTTCAGGGTGGGTTTTTCATTCAGCTGTTGTTCACTTTCCCCTTCGAGTTGATGAGACCTGGTGCAATAACTTAATTTTTAAGTATTCTTCAATTCTAATACTGTATTTGTGATTTGTGTTCTGTTCCAGTTCAAGAAAAAGCTGTCGTTGGAAGGAAGATGCATTCTTCCAAATATCAGCCCTGTTGGCCAGCTGCTCCTGTCTGCTCCTCTGTGGATGTGCTCAGAAAACAAACTGACAGATGATTAGCTGTCTCCATGTCACTGCTTGAAACACGAAACTAAACATACTACTTCTGAACCATATAAAGAATGTTTCAACTTAAAATTACGGGGTTTGAATGGTGAAGGATGATTCTGAGTATTAGGAAATGAAAAAAAAAAAAAAGGAGTCAATTCAATGGCTGGTTTTATTTCTATATTCAGCACAAGAAGAATGTCACCTCCTTACCTATCAGTCAGTGTTCTTGCCTTGGTTTTGAAAATTCACCTGTTAATTCAAATTGCTCTAAGTAGTTGATTTTAAAATCAAATTTTTGCGCTACTGGCTTTGCGAATTGGGAGAACAGCCAGTGTTGAGTACAAGTAACGTAGTGGCTTGGTGGACTGTATTTTCTTTTGAGCGCTTGATGAGCCATTTGGGAAGATAAGGAAACCCAAGTGAAGTGTCTGGCTATTTTTGGAACATTTTTTGAAAACATTACGGCAAAGGCATTGTTTTCCCTCAGACATGCACTACCAATAGTTTAAAAAGTCGTGGAGGGGGGTAAAAAACTCCTTTGTTAATGGAATGCTACGGTGGGTCACTGGTAAGTGGAGGGATAAAAGGCCTGCATTCAGATGGATGATACATAAATGAAGCTGGCCAGCCAGGGATTTTGATGGGACCTGCACAGGACAGTGCTATGAAATGGGGATTTTATTGTTCTATTTGGAGCCATTATCCCCTCTGGGAAATGAATGCCAGCACTTAACTTTGATCCAAAAGGCTTTCCACCAACCTGTGTTCCTGAGGGCCACAGTCTTTCAAAATCCTAGTTTCTTATTAATCAAGAGTTGTCTCCTATTTCTTTTTTCACTTGTTCTTTAAGACACTGCCTTTATTACTGCATAACTTAATGAATATAATGTACAATCAAGGAGACTTACTGTTATAACTTCTGATATTTGCATTTACAGGACAACAGACGTTTGCAATACCAAAAAGCCAAGCTGCTGCACGTAGGAAACCCCCCTCAGTTAAGTTAGGAGTCAGCAGCTTCCTTAGGATCAGAGTTTACCGGCCAGATAATAAAAGATGCATTATCAACTTTCAAAGTCAAGGAAGTCTCAGCAACACAAATCTAATTGTCTTGTGCCTTTTGTATACACCACATTTATGGTATCAGTGTTTACATTTAAATGCAAATTGTTATTCTGAAAACAACTTTAGGAGGAACTTAGTTATGCTTTCTAGGTGGCTAAATAAAGAGAGTAGTCCAAAAAAAAAAAAAAGTGAAAACCTCTCAGAATAAGCTGAGTTCAGTTGAAGCAGAAAAGTACTTCTGTTATCAAACCTGAGTCACTTAGCAGGTTGGTTCACAATGCAAAGATGCCAGTTATTTATTTAGAAAACTGGCAGCAGGACTAAGCGACAGACTTCTGAAAGCAAAAATCTTATAATTAATTCTTCTACAGGCAGGTAACTTTAAAATTTGTCTTCAGTTTAGAACTTAAGTGTAGCTGTTGGAGCACAAATGTGGCTTTTTTTCTAGTGAGGGAAAATGTATTTACTTTACTTTTTTTCTTTTCATCCTCAAAATTTTACCAGCCTGAAAACATGTTTCTTGCCAGAAGTGCCGGAGTATGGATCCCTTGATGTAGAAAACCTTTTTTAAACTAGCATGAAGGTAGCATACAGTTTACATGATGCCTGCAAACATCTAGCAACCAAAAGTTTTTTGCAGCTATTTATTCAGTGTTGTTCTGTCAGCTTACCTTGTGTTGGTGTTTGTTTAAAGGCTAACTTGTCAAGGGAGAAGGGGGAGAGGGAAAATATATTTTTTAACACTTCAGGTTCTCTATCTGTATAGCCTTGGGTTTTTTTACACAGTTCGTCACAGGGTGGTTTGTCATGGAGCATGCATTTGAAAATACTGAGTAAAAAGTTGAAATTCAGCTTCAGTGTAAGTTGCTCCATATGTTTACGTACAAAGTACAGGTTTCTTCCCTAGCAAAACTTGTAATGGAAGTGGAGCTCTTTCTCACAGACGTCGGCCTCCCTGACGCTGTCCAGGGCTCTGAGAGCTCTCAGTAAGGCTGGCGGTCAATGTAGAGAAACGGCAGGGATAAGGGATCAGGAAATGCCTGGCTTCTCCATGTCTCAGGAGTCACACTTTGGAAACCACAATAGCCCTAGATAATCTGCAGCTTTGATGGGGCCAGAGGCTGTCCCTCTAGCAGAAAACTGATGGAGGTGTGGGAAATGCATGCTGATGAAGGGAGGAGATGGGGAACAAGACATGCGGGTAGCTCAGAGGTAAAAATGGTTAGCAGATCTGAGCCAGAGGGCTCCAGCTACACCTGCTCCCAGGATGGATAATGAGCTCTGCCTCTGTGAAGAGCACCGTCAGCAAGCTTTTGAGGGCTCCTGGCCATCCCCCCTGTATAGAGTATGGACAAAAGTGAGCTAATCATGCTCCAAAGTAGTATTTCTGATATGACTATATTCTTGGCTTTAAGCTCTCTAATGCTTTATATAGCGAAGTGAAAAATGGTCTTTTTGACATACTATCATTGAGCATTGATGCTGTTACAGTGTACACGGGAGAACTTGTGAAGAGGTGAGGGGAGCAAGGATGCGATGGTGTTTGTCCGCTCACACTGATTCTCCTGTTCTTTATATTCTTGCTAGGCACTTTACTACAGCCTTTTGTGTAATTTCTGTATTTTTTTTTAAAGACTGCTTTTTACCTACTGTACAGTTACTAATCTACTTTTTTTGCTAAAAAGAAAATAATAGCCCTAATATTTGTCTAGCAGTATGACTGCATTTCAAGCTTCACTGGAAGCTGGATGAGTTCTAGACTCCTCAGATGGGCCTGAGTCCCTAATGGCAACAGAGTTAAATTTATTTTGTATATATGTAAACAATCATATGAACCATAGCCCCCCCCATGCCTAAGAAGCTTCCTTAATTTGTAGGTTAGAACAAATTCAGTCCATGTCTGCACCAGAAGTGGTCCACACCTATTCTCTGTCAGTTGATGTGCTGGTGATGGAGCGCTCAATGTCTTCACTGAGAACTATTTTTGTTGTGAAAACTAAGAGGTAGATGGTGGTGAGCTCCTCTCACTGAGCAATTAGGCACAGCTGCTGCTATGCACTTTGATTCTTTAACTTGAGAGAAAAATACCAACTGTCCAGTTTAAGAAGTTGCAGATTGAAAGCTCTTTAGTAGCCTACAGCTGTGGGCAGGTAATTAATGAAACACTGGTAATTACATTTAACTGTTTGTGTACTTAAAATCAGGGTCTTCAAGCAAGACTTCAGAAAGGTTGCAGGAAGCAAGTAGGGTTTAGTGCGTGGTTATGCTGTAGCTGTTTGGCATCACTTGGACTGAGAGTTTGTGCCCCGATTCCAGTGACAGGTGTGCTGGAGGAATATATTTCTACATAAATTTAGTGTATAACTTTGCCACTTGTTAATGTATTGCTCACATAAATAAATGCTTCATGTTCAGCAAGGCGCATACGCAGTAGTCATTGACACACAACCTTCTGTTTTACTGACAGCGGGCCTGAACATCCCTTCTCATCCAAAACAAGAAGATTAAAAAAAGAAGGTGCTGCTATGCTGTATGGGTGGTGGGGTGGCCTTGTTGCCACTTCACTTGCAGCTATCACTTGTTCATCAGTGACCTGGGAAGAGGACAGGAAAAGCAGGAGCCTTCTGGGGTGAAATTCTGAGCAAGCGGCATCTGACGTAATCCAAGGAAAGCCTACTTTCCTTCAGCAGTTCTTCAATTTTTCCCTTTTTTAAATTTTTGATCATCATTCTTCTCTGTCCTCCCTTCCCACACAAGTCCAGATTGAAAAGTCTTCCCTTTGAAACGTACTATTGAGATCTACATCCTCTTCATCCCTCTCCCTGCTAAGGTTTATTCTAGATAGATAATGCCTTCATTTCTCCCAAGTTTTCCTAGAGGTGCCCATCACTGAAATGCAGGAACTTAGGTCATCCTGAAATCTGTGTAGCTTCCAGTATTTGGGGCACTGCTGACATGCTTCAGCCTACATCACCGAAATCTTCTCAAGCAGATGGGCCCAACCGTGTGACTGCAGCAGTTGGAAAAGCGTGCTGAGAGCCACGGCCCCTTTCCCACCTCCCGCATGCTCACAGTTTAACTGATTGGCATAACTGGAACAGACCCAACACTTCCCAACAGTCACTGTTTTATGAAGTCATTTTCCTTTTTTTCCCTCTCCTGAAAACACAGTAATTCTCAGTTCACCTAAGAAGGAACCCTGGTTATGAAGACAAAACACAATGTATACAAACTGTGTGTTACAGCCGGAGCAATGGGAACCTATTTCCAGTTACTTCTTGTATCAGAGATTGAACTGGCCAGCAGTTCAAACAGCTATAACACAGAAAATCAGTAGGTTAGCGATGATACATTGCACAGTAGCAATTAACCTTCATGTAAACGACCCCCATAGGTATCACAGACACACACCAGAGCAAGCAGAGGGACAAGAGTGAAGCAAAACAGAGAGCTTGCAAAGCTTAGCTATTATATGATAAAAGGCAAATAAAAGATACTGCCAACTGCAACCACGGCTCTGATGTGCTACCCTATAAAAGATAAAGCATGTTCTCTGTAATGCAGCTCAAAAAGCTCAGCTGTTGCCAATTTCTACCCGATGCACAGAGAAGGGGAGGCTTCCCCCCCCCCTGGCTCCTTCCCTCCAACAACTATCCAAATTTAGCCAACTTATAAAAAAAAAAAAAAAAAAAAAAAAAAAATCTCATCTGTGCTGGCAGAAAAAGGCCGAGCAGAGCCTCTGCAAAAATCAGATCTTCACAGTTGGCATCAGTGAGCACATTTCATTCCCAACCCAAGACTGCTAAAATAATGCAGAAGAATCTTCCTCATTGCCCTTCCATACCCAGCCAGGCAAGAGGGAAGAAAACAACCAAGGTACACTAAAGTTCAGATATACCAGAAAAAGAACTTCGTGGTATGAAAGGAAAAGTACCCTGAGATAACCTATGTGTTTTATTCGATGTAAAAACAGTTTTGCTATTTGTGAGATTTTGTTCAAACTCTACAAACAATTTGTGGTAGTCAAACAAATACCAACAGTTCTACTGGAGGCTTTTGACTTACTTTGCCATCATTGACTTGGTGGTGTTAAATAAAAATCTCAAGAAGTCTATGTTATTTAAAAATTCACTACTTAGAATAATTATTTTACAAGTTAATAAACTGCAATGAACCCATGCCATCCTAAACCCATTAATATCATGTGAATATTAAAACTTACAGGGCAGTTCTAAAAACCAATTCACTACAGAAGCAATTTCTTCTTCCTTTCACTGCACTCTTGCTAGTTTGAGAGAGTTATTACTTAATTCAAGGTTGAGAAACCAACTGGGAGTTTAGAACAGAGGACACAGAAACATATTCTCAAGTAAAAATGACGCTTGAGAAAATGGGAAAAACCCCACTCATCCAAAAAACACGTCAGCAAAACAAAACAAGATACACCCTTGGGAAGCCTAGGTGAAGATGCAGGGGCTGAAGTTTGTGGGGTTTTTCCTTTCTTTGAATGGCATCTTCATTAATATGTAGCACATTTAAAATACATAAACCCAGCAACATTTGGCCTTATAAAGCCACGGTTTCATTCCGCGACCAGGGACTGAACCCCTTCAATGGAAGAAGGCTCGGAGCAGGTAGACAAGGATGGTGAGCTCATGTTGCTCAGGAAAGACCACAGCTGCCAGCAATGCAGCTGAACTGATCTGGGCACCAAGGGGACCAGCGACAGCCTCTGCTGTGAACAAACAGCTCTATCAGTTGGGTGGGTCAGCTGCTTATGTAAATGGCCTTCCCTAAAATAATCAATTATTCTCTTCCTGAGAGAATACACCAGCACGGGGATGTGTGTATGTGGCTCAGCCCAACATAGCTGAACGCCCAGCAAAATCAACTCTGAGAGCAAGGGGCTTGAGCTGGCTTCAACCTGCATGTTCCTTCCTGGAGATCAGGATAGCCCAGCACCGTGCCGGTGAGCATCCTGTAGAGATTGGTAAAAGGAATTATGCTTGTACTGTGAATCAACCACATATACAATTGCTACGTTGTGTTTGTGTTGTGATTTCCATATATTGCCATATCACTTTTCTAAATCAAAATCCCACATAACAGATTTCTTCAACTAAGTAAGGTCAGTACGCTAAAGCATTAAGCCCTCCTCACGTGCAATATCCAGAAGAACCTGGTCAGAAAGTATAACACGCTCACTTTGTCAGCCGATTTAGTTAGCCCTTCACTTATTTTTCTAAACATCTGCAAAAGAAGGATTATACAAAAGTGTTTTACAGAGCTGAACAAGTACTACCACTCAAGAACATTGAGCCAACACGATTAAATGCAAGATTTCTTAAGCACTAATACTTAACAAGCTAGGAAATTTTACTTGGAACGATTAAATGAAAATACTATAAAATTATACTATCTGCCATGGGGGTTTCTGATGAGCATGCCTCAAAAGACAGGTTTGGGTCTGTAACTTTGGTTCTGAAGCACACCCTGTTACTTAAGGCAGTGTTTAAGGTCGCTCTCCCAACATGAAAATTAGTAACATCAGCGCTGTGCAATTAACAGAAACACAACTTGTAACCCCGCAGAAATAATTCTCAACTGGATTTATGTACAGCTAAACATACTTGCTATCAAACAGCTTCTCCCACGGTGACTAAGCACCCTCTTCAGACGTTACTCAGACCCACTGTGCACTCTCTGCAATTGTTTAGGCTCCCACATTTCAAGCACTACAAGCACTACCTTTGATACGGTAATTTTAAATTAAAGAAAACCAGATGGAGAACAACTAACTCCCCGAGGCACACTGTCACCTTCTGCTCCAAGAGCTTAACATGCCCAATTACCTGAAAGCGGAACCAACCACATCTCTGTTCTTTCAGCAAAACACAACATTGCAAGAGCAAAAGCCTACATAAGGTGGCAAAGCATGGACCTTAAACAAACCAGGTCGTCTGCACGAGTTATGTCTTCCAGGCCACACTATGCAACGCGAAGCAACCACTCAGTCATCACTGCATGGACTGTCCTCTGGGTGACCAGTAAGCGTACGTACCTTGTGGGTGCAAAACACCCATACTCATACCTCACCAATTTCAGATCCAAGGATCCAGTGCAGCCTACGTAAGCATGCTCTGCTATCATAGAGGAGTCAGCCCTGGAAGGGACCTGTGGTAGTCATCTAGTCCAATATACCTGCTCAAAGGAGGGTAAGATACAGCAAGCTGGTCAGAAATTATTTCCCCTTCATAAATCCAGGATGACTACTTCCAAACACCTTCTTATCCATTCTGTGTTTGGAAATGGTTTCTAGGATTATCTGCTCCATCTCCCTCCCAGGGATAGAGGTGAGGTTGACCGGCCTGCAGTTCCCTGTGTCCTCCTTGCCCTTCTTGAAGGTGAGAGTGACATCTGTTCTCTTCCACTCCTCAGGAAACTACCCTTATCACCACAACCTTTCAAAGGTAACAAGAACGGCCTCACAATGACACCAGTCAGCTCCCTCAGCACTTGTGGGTGCATCCTATCAGGTCCTATGAACTTCGTTACGTGCAATTTGTTTATATCTTCCTAACCTGACCCTCCTACACGTCTTCCTTGCTCCAGACTTTCCTAGGCATGTCAGGGACCTGAGATTCCTGAAGGCAAGTCTTAAAGAGTAAAATCCAAACCAAAGAAGGCATTGAGTACCTTGGCTTTTCCACATCCTTTGTCACTAGGTCTCCTGTCCCCATTCGGCAGTGGTCTCACATTTTCTCTTATCTTTCTTTGCTCTTGATGTCCCTCACCAGATTCAACTCCAGATAGACTGGCTTTCTTAACCCAACACCTACACACTTAAGGCAGTGTCACCTGTCCCTGCTTCCACCTTTTGTACACTTCCTTTCTATGTCTGAGTGTATTCAGAAGTTCCTTGTTCATCCATGCAGGCTTCCTGCTACTTCTGCTTGATTTCCTGTGTGAGGGAATGAGCCATTCTTGAGCTTGGAGTAAGCAGTCAGATACGAGTAGACAAAGTTCTTGGATGTCAGAGGTTATAGGTCATCGCCAAGTTCATATGGGGAAAAAGCCTGAAATACTCTGAATATGTTCCAGACCTATTTTCTCCTGGCTCAAAGATCCTTCTTGCCTAGTTTCAATGAGCAAAGGGATTAAATGCTTAAAAAAAATTAAAAAATAAAAGAAGTGTCAGAGAACGTAATATTCCTGGAACAGTCATCTGACTCCAGAAACCAAAAATACAAGTGAATTAAAAAAAGATCAAATATAACAGTTTTTGATACTGCATTTCTTCTGACAAACGTACTCAAATTACAATATATTTTTAAATGGAAAGAGAATTCTTGTCTCTGAACGAAAAGTTGCATGTCTAGACAGCTGGAACTGTGCCTGCACATTTATTTTTGCAAAAGCAATTAAAGCTGTCCACTTTGAAAACAGATTCAGATTTCAGGCTCTGCAGTTTACAAGTAACGGTCCTACACATAAGAAGAAATTGGTTTTTTCATAATCTCTACAGTTCACCATTTAAATCACTCCTCAATGGAAACTAAATCTAATTTTGCCAAGCAAACTGAATGATGCACAGATGTCTCCCCAGCTGTAATCAACTCTCAGACAGATCACACTGATCAGACCAAGAGTTCTCGCACAGAATAAAGCATAATCGTAGCTGTATGATGATCGGTGGCTTTCAAGAGAAGGTTTTCTTGCAGAAAGAAAACTAAAGAGCAGAAATGCTTAAAGTCAAATGCCCCATGAGAGTTTTAGGCTAGGGCTTAAGCCAACTGAGCCTCATCCTGCAGACTGCGTGCTCATTAGCAGCTAAAAGACAAGACGCCCACCTGTGGTACATCTTTGGGTTTAGCTTCTTCCAAGAGGAGTCCAAGCTCTGGTAGGTTCAGGATGGGAAGCAAAGCAAAGCATGGCACACAGCATATGGGATGCTCAGCAGTCACTTCAAAAGCGCATCCCAGTCTGAACTAAAACTTTTATTGCAGGCACACATTTAGAGGCCTCTAAAAAATTCCTTTGATCCACAACTAAGAGTTACTTCAAAACAAAAAACCCATCAAAGTTCTTCGAAGAGTCGTTCCCTTCAAAAGTTAACCACAGATATAGCTGTATCTGTATGCTTCAGGCAAAGCTACCGAACTTTAAAGCAAATGCATCAAACTTCAGGGGTTCTTCACTCCACATGCGTGCAAATTGTCCATGTAAGCCTACAGTTCAAGTGTGAAAAGACACAGATTGATGCCACAGGAAGGATTTTCCCATTAGAGAGTCCCTATCTTATTAAAGCCAAAGTTAAAACAAGTCACCATCACCTAACGCATAATGGTATTAAAACAAATAACTAATGGGATTTGGATGCCTCAGTAGTAAATTGTAATCACCACTCTTGCAATTCAGGTCAGTAGGAATGAAGTACTTGGAAACCCACGAACACAGTTCTGCTCTGAAAGTGGCATCAGTCAGGATCACTTTATAAGCACACGGAAGAGAACTATCATGCCTAAACAAAACAGAATACAGAACTGAACTAACTAAATACACACATTCCGGGAAAAATTTTGCAACAAAACCACCAGTCTGTTGTTATGTAAGAAAACATTTCTTAGGCCTTTATTTACAAAAGCTTTAAAAACAAATACCCTCTGTTATGCAAATTACTTGTTGTTTAAAAAGGACCACCCAGTTACATCATCGTAACTCAATGAAAAAAAGCTGTTTGATTTTTTTAAGTACAAGGTAAAACAGTAATTTGGCGAACATTTGGAGATTTTTCTACTATTGATTTCCGTGTCGAACACGCATGCACATACGCGCGTGCACACACAGAGGCACACGATGTCGCACATTCCATCATTTCAGGCTAGTATTTAGCTATTCAATACCAAAAAATCCTTCCTGCACAACTGCTCCGTACATATGCTATGCAGAGTTAAGAACGTACTTTAGGGTCCTTTAAAACAGTATATCTAAAATATATTGCTAAGATATACTCAAAAATAAACTAGCATTACACTCCTCAGGTAACTTTATTAGCTATAAGTTAATCATATTTTGTTGTTTTACAACAAATATCTGCAACATCTGTCTTTGTAGCAACTACAAAAAAGCACGATTTAATTGTCCTTCTAATTCAATCATTCAATTAAATAGTATTTTTTCAGATCTTTGGGTTTTATCTTCAACAAAACTGACTTTCAAAAATCATCAAATCAAGTACATAATAAATATGACTCCATAAAAAATATCTGAGGTGTACATTACTAGAATAAAAGCTAGGAAGTTAATCAAAGGAAGTGTGCCATTACAAAACTCCTGCTATTCCAACATCCTTCAACTCTCAGCTTAATGGCAAAAATGCTAAAGTCATAGCTGTTCTTTTCCTGAAGGGTGTAAAGCTGTTTTTTCAAGCTTCTTTCCCCCATCACAGAGCGGTTTTAAAGCAGCAGGCCAACCAGCAGTTGACATGTGCAGGATGTGTTTGAAGATGACTGAACACCAGTGAAATAACAGCAGTTACTATGATTTCAGTAGTTTGTTTTGCTTGAACAAACAGAGGTTATGCAGCAAATAAGTCACGTTTTGTGGGCTGAGATACCAAGGAAATACAGTGTGAAGCTGCTGAACTTGGCAGATGATTGTTTTCTAGCTAAGGGCAAAAGAAAAAAAAACAAACTTCAAATAAAACAGAGGATCTGAGTCAGAGTTGCTCTCTAAAGTGCAAATTTGATGGTCCACAATCTTGAATAGCTAAAACGCCTGCATACTGGAAGGAACAGACATGAATATGGAAGTTAGTTACAATCAGTGCCAGTTAATTTGGAGAAGGGAGGGAAAAGAGACAAAAAACTAGAAGATCAATCTAGGTAAGTTTACCAGACGATTCATTATGATTTAACTTTCCCCTTCTCTGTGCCACACTGATCCTATACATGCTTCTTTACAAACGGGCTAGTTATGAGGCCAAAATGTAATCCAGAAAATTTTACATATCAATATTCAGATCAAAATCTGTGATAGAACAGTCAAGTTTAGTACATAGAAAGGCAGAAAAGAAAGTGTGCTGAGAAAGGGGGAGAAAAAGCCTTATTGTCCAAGGGATTCACGCAGAGATAAAACCTATATACAAGCTTTTGGAGGTCAAAAAGGTGGCCTTTCATTTCATGTCATGACTGTTTGTTGGCTTCTTCTTCATATGCATTTCCTGTGCCATTTTGTACATAAGATGACCCCGAACCAAGACCGTATAAATGGCCACAATATTTGGCATCGTCAATGTGATCTTCAAAGAACATCTGAAGAGTTAAGAGAGACACAAATTATTGCCAAAGAAAAGGCTCAGGTTAAATAGAACTATAGAAAGGCTTTAAAAGGTTACTTTCTTTTTAGCATAAGATATCAAATCCCAAGGTGCAAAAGATGATACAATTGACATAACACACTTAATCTCAACACATTACAAAAATGTGCTATATGACATGATTCTTTGAAGTAAATCTGTTGAGGAATATAATCAGTCTTCCTGTGCACCTTTCTTGATGAAATGGCCAAATGCAATGTTTTGATAATTTTGTGTTACCAGTTATCACTCCCTCTTCTGCAAGTACAACAAAGATCCTTCTCCAACTGATTTCTGTTAAGTTTCTCACAGCAGGCATATGCTTCACATCCATCATCGGTGCCCGTACTCTACCTACTTCCCACTGTGAGGGTTTTCATCTTGAAATGGAGCTATGTCCTGATTTATACTATAAAGGTTTGGGGGCAGGGAGAATGTTTGAGCAGACAACCCATTATGGAGCTTAGAGAAATGCAGGAAGGTGCATTTCCAGCTAGCTCCTCACAGAGGGGGACTTCATTTTAAAAGGAACAGCAAAATTAAGGTAATTTTGTACTAAAACTGCATTTACACCTTACAAGTCTTAATTGCAAACGGGACCTTTCAGTGGAAGACATACAAAACCCCACGATATTCTGATATTCTACCTTTCAGACTCAGGTTTTAAAGCAACAACACAAATTCACCCACCCCACCTCCCCCCAAAAAAAGATGACACACATACATAAAAACCACATCCCAGTGGTTGACATTTTGAGTCATCATCATCAGAAATCTAAGGCAGCCAGAAGCATGCAGGAGCAGGGCAGATATAATACACAACCTAAATGCAGAGGAGTGCATATACCACACAGGCTGAGAACCTCTTCCTTTAAGTTTTGCTCTTAGCAGCAGAGTCTGGATGCAAAGCTCTGTACTGCAGGAATTGAAGACCTCAGTTGTAAGTTTTAAAGCCCCAGCAGTTCTTAAAGAAATAAACAGGTAAGAAACCCCCAAAATTGCAGCTCTACTGTAGTATCAGTGTTTAAGTATTTCTGACGGGAAGAAAAACATCAGTAACTTTTTTGGTTGGGACTCAAAATCCCAGAAAGTTCCAACTCTTTCATAACCATTAGTAACACAGTTGTAACACGTCTCTTAATTTTGTACCTCTAAAAGCATCATAAAGTGAAGTTTTTTCACTCAAATACATTCCTAAATAATGAACTCTACTGAAAAGGCTTTAAAAATGCACATTAAATATATTTCTCTCTGCTGATTACTGTGTCCTTATTTAGAAATGATGAATTTGCAAAGAATCTCTGAAAATACTGAAAAAAAATCATCATAATTGAATTCATCTTTGTTGGCTTAATTAAGCAAATGCTTTGCACTAAAAAAACTCAACAGATTTCTATTCCCAATAAGAGCTTTTGGTAAACAAATTCAA
Source organism: Egretta garzetta (assembly GCF_000687185.1). NCBI lineage: Eukaryota > Metazoa > Chordata > Aves > Pelecaniformes > Ardeidae > Egretta > Egretta garzetta. Next base: position 7,095,371 of record NW_009260268.1, on the reverse strand, counting down.
GAAGCTAATTTGCCATGTTACACAACTGCATCTCATTGGAGAAATGATCATGGGTTTGAACATTTTCCTCTAGAAAATTAACTTGAAAAGCAGGATCTTAGGCATGATTATCATCTACTTCCTATCTATAGGACCAGAGGAAATGGCCTCAAGTTTTGCCAGGGGAGGTTTAGATTAGATATTAGGAAAAATTTCTTCACTGTAAGGGTTATCAGGCACTGGAAAAGGTTGCCCAGGGAAGCAGTCAAGTCACCGTCCCTGGAGGTATTTAAAAGATGAGTAGATGAGGTAACTTAGAGACATGGTTTAGTAGTGGACAAGTACGGTCGGGCTCAATGATCTTAAAGGTCTTTTCCAACCACGTGATTCTATGATTCTATTAGACCTCGTTCCCTTTATTTGCTTTAGATTTTGTTTCAAATTCAAGAGTGAAAGATTAACAATACCAGGCAGATGGCAGTTAGCAGCTCTGGACTTGGACCATACCAGAAACACAATCCTCTCTATTTCATCTGTAGCCCACAACCTGCTCAAAAACTGCAACAGTTCCAGCAGAGGCAGAACAGAGTGTTACGATGAGCAAACCAGCTTAAATGACAGCATTTATTTTTCACCTGCTGTCTCACCAGTATTTGTCAGAAACTCATGGTCATTTTCTCCTTTATACAAAGGGCTGGATTACAGAAGGTAGACACCTCAGCATACAATACTAAACCTTATTAAGAGATGAGGTTTGCCATTGCTGTCCATTTTGACATGGTAAACAACACTGAATTGCTGGCAGAATGCCATGTTCAGATGCACTGGCATTTGACCAGTGCAACTGCTTTCCAGAAGAGGCCCCTTTGATATTTGTTTGTTCTGCTAATGCAAAATATCCTAATGTCTTCCTATTGTATGCAGGCAAACAGCAAGGATACGTGAAGGATACTTGTAAGACCTAATTTTCCCTTGCTGCAAACCTTGAACTGACCGACATCTAATTTTTAGAACCTGAGTTAACCTACACTGTACCCAAAGGTAAGGAACAAATGCATGGACATTCTCCACAGCAGCCTGAAAGTCATTGTTTAATATACCTGTAGCCTGCAAGTTTAGCTAGAAGTGGCTAGTCCAGACACTCTTCCAGCCCTGGCACAAGCAGAGGCACACACCAGCTGGGTACTACGCTGAGCAGAAGCTCTAAAAAAATTGGCTTGAGTATGGCCACCCAGAAATCAGTTTGGTTCCGGCAGCTCGTAACTCACTACAGCAGCCACCTAAAAAAAAGGTACCTTGCAAAACTGGGAAGGAAAAAACCCCACAAAAAAATCCAAAAGCTGGACACAGGCTGGAATCAGGAAGCAAAACTCACTCACAGCAGCTAAGCAGGGAATCAATATAGCTGGTTCACGCTCTGGGGAAAATACAGGTGGTCTTATTTTTGTCAAGAAAGAAGTGACCCCTGAAGTCCTTCAGAGACCTCCTTAAAATATGGCAGACTTATCAGCAATTCCATCTGACTATCACAGCATGTTACTACCATGGAGATAAAACCAGTACGTCCACCTACTTCTCTCATTTTGAAAAAGGCCATTCCTGTGAGTAAAGAATCAGATCCTGCCTGATGCTGTGGTCCTATCCTTTCCAGCTCTAACTGCTCAGCCACTTCTTGTAATCCACCCTGAAAAAGAAAACATTTTTGTTAACTGCTGAAAAAAATTAAACCAAAAAAACCGAAGTTACATTTGGGAAAGTCTGTTACACAAGTCGTATGACTAAGTACATTTTAATGTTTCCACAGTAGCTGAAACAGTCATACTAGATAAATACACACTTGGAGAATCAAACTTTCAGTATCAAGAGCAGCATTAAAATTCTGTGTCAGTATTGATTAAATAAAGCAGTATCTGTGACCAACAAAACTATTACACATTCATGTTCCAGCTTCTCCAGCAACCCCATGTATTTATTTAACAAAACTATTCCTTCAAGATGTTGAAAGGACTGGCAATGCTGCAGAACAAAACCAGGTGTTCCTGTACACCTTCTATTCAAATGAAAGTTTAAAAGGTAAAAACATTGTTCTACAAACACAAGAATTCAAGTGCTAACAAATGAGGTGCCCATATAAACTTCATGCATTAAAGTACCTAGGCTTCCTTTGAAACAGACCTTTTTCTTTCCACTTACCTTTCAACAATTAAGTTGAGGGTTTTTCCACCGCCCTTCACAAAAACCAAAAGTATCGTTAAGTATCTAGAACACTACAGGGACTCCAGGAAAACGTTACACAGCAGGCATTTAGAAACCAGGTGGTAAAGTCAAAAAAGGAAGAAAGTGCCCACTCCACCTCTACAAGACATTCTACTGCTCTTTAGTTTGTTTCATCAGCTGCCATAAAAGGAAAGGAAAAACAACATGCAAAAAAAAAAAAAAATAAATCCATTGCCTTGCAACTACTTTTCCAAGACACTAAAAGCCAATAGTATAGCCAGCTCTTCTGTTAGAGGTACATATTTAATAGTCACATGTGTAATGAAACCTACGTCTTAAAAGAGCATATAAGCATCTCACAAAAAGGAAACAATTTAAAACAGTGTCTGCTTTGAATGTTGACGCATGGTTTAAAAGGACAACTGTGAAGCTGTAGGCATCACCTGAAAGCTGCAAACCTATCTGCTCCTAAAGGTAAAACTCTTCCAGTTTTGAAACAATTTTTTTTTAAGCCAGTAAGCTTACGTGAAAAACTATCCCCTTAACTTCAGAGTGATTAAATAAACCTTTTTAGTGCCCCCAAAATAGTAATAACCACTACATGTGGAAGCAAACCCATCAGAAATTGATTTGGTTTTACATAGATAACAGATCAGTTGAAGTATAGACATGTTATACTGTAACTGCAATCTGTTAAAGCTATAAGCTACACTGTGAGCACATAACTGTACTTTTTTTATTCATTAAGCCATAAAGCTACTCGAAATAGACTAAAGCACATGCACATTCTTTAAGGTCTAAAGATTAAAAAAAAAAAAAAAGATTATTTTTTTAGTGCTGCCATAAGCTTTGCAAGGCAAAAATATTGCAGAGAGGCAATGCTTTTAAAGAAAAGACTGCCTAGTATCTGAGTTTACCTTTCCTTGCGCTCTTAACCTGTACAAGTACAGGAAGGGAAGCAGTAAGAGGCCAAAGCATAACGGTCAAAGTTACAACTCACAGAACAATAAAGTCTGACCTAAAAATCAGATCAAACATTATGAAAATTCTTGTGAATCTTATGGCAATGGGTTTTTGTTTAAAAAGATGGAAACTTCAGTAATAACGTTCCCAACCAACGCCTACAAACCAACTTGAAAACCTAGTATGGCTAGTTTTATTCTAGCTTGAGCAGCACAAATATAATTTAAGAAGTTTAAGATAAGAGTTAAGACTATACATGACAAAGTTAAGCACCAAAGCTAGCTTGTTTTCTTTATGTGCTCGGATAGAACATTTGAACACTGCAAATACACTCAGTTATTTAACTTATGCTCTCAAAAACGTGCAGAGGGTTGGTGGGCAGGGGAAAAAAAGTACGACTCCGACACAAGCATCCTCTCCACTTTCTAACTCCAATAACGAGCTGTTAGAGTCAGCAACAGGAGTTAGGCCCATACACTTTCAAGGAACCACTTTCTGCTCCTAAACCCTCTACTTCCTCCTCAAGCTGTGAATTAGCAGTGCCTCATCATCAGGTTCTGGCAGCTGTAAGCCTATTTACTCTAGCTTCAAATTACTTCGAAGAAAAAACACTCAAGAATAAAAACCAGTAATATTTACACAGCAGCTGCAAGCTCTGGAATGTAGACTCAGTCATTCAAAATTCACAATAACAGCAGCCTACAGAAGAATGCTTTGAAAATAGTGCTTTTAATGGTATATATCTATTTGTAAATACATCACACCACTTTTGCATGGAACTTCTTGGTCTATAACTGAAATAATTACAGAATAAAATTTGGCTGTCTCTGAAAATCAATAGGCTATTGAGATTCTCTTTCAGGCAAGACTTTTGCACTCCAGATAAGAACATTTTGCACTTGGAGGAGGACAAATTCTTCCCAAATTTTCAGAGTGTCGGTCTTTCAAGAAAAAGGCCACAGAACGATTTACATAATCACATGACCATAGTCAACAGCAAATCCAGTTCAAACTCTCGTTTCATGGCACTGGTACTAAGGTTCATTGTTCTGTACAAACCGCCATATTAAAAGCAAGTTTCCAACAAAGTCTATAAATCTACATTACTTAGAGTTGCCATTACTATCAAAAGGTTTGGAAGGATCTACATAGAAAGATTTTTAGAGAACAAGAGTTTAACCTACACTACATTAATATCTCAAGTTAATTCCCAATCTGCATGCCAGTAAAGTACATTCGTGTCCATTTAAGTTAGTATAACATACTGTAAATTCACAGATTACTTCATTCCACAAAAAGACCACCAAACAGCTTCCCGATCCTGAAGCACATTTCTCTTCTCAATGCCAAAAATTCTCTTTTGGGTGTGTGGGGGCAGGGAGTGGGGGACCTACAGCGAGTCAGTGACTTTAATATGAAAAATAACTTACACAAGTCAATAAAGGACAACTGCACAGCAGTTCAATTCACTGCAATTTAATAGAGATCGTAAGTGACAGACATTAGAAGACAGCGCATGCATTTTTAGAGTTGCAACACAATGTTTAGCAATTTGTTTCAGACAGCTGCTCTCAGTACAGTACAAGTCGACCGCCATTTCATTGCTGGTAAATTCGGAGGGGTAGGGTAGCCCACATGCCTTACCCTGCTATCATTACCAGTCTGCAGGTTAGGTGACAGGATCAAGATTTACTGCAGGAAAACTGACCCACATATTCAGCTCTGATAAAAATCACCCTTGTTCTTAAGGTTTGCTGAAATAAGACCTGTGAAGGTTTTTCTTGTCTTCCAAAAGATATCAGTGTCTCTAAACAACGCAGGTTACACACAACTATGTTTTAATGAAATGACAGGAAATACAATCCCCTCCTCCCCAAACCCCGTGGAAATGTCACCTCTGGAATGGTGACACAGAATGTCATTCTGTCACCTTTCCTACATCACTGAAGTTGGATTATCCATCCTGTTCTTGGTAAGCATCTCACCACCACCAAGACACCAGATGCTTTACTTTGCTTCACCAGGAGTGAGAATGTAAGGGCGGTTTTTGTTTGGGGTTCCCCCCTGCCACTCCTTTAAGATTCCTGCAGTTTACAAACATTTCATTTTTTTCTTCTGGCCTCTGTGGAGAAAAACTGTTTCTAAGATGTTCTATAATACTCAGCTATTTGTCCCACTAATTATACCAACAACAACTCTAGATGAACACACGTAGGTATACTTTTCTTACTAATGGCAAGGGAGGTCTCAATTTTCAACATTAATTTGATCCACAAAAGGATTTACACACTTCCCACACAAGTAGGCTGCTTCTTGAAAGTGACACACTCTATTAGTTTATCTCAGAAAGAAACAGAGGACTGTAAACCCCACAAAGATCACTAGTTCAGCATGACGAAGTAGCGAGCCATCCCTTAGTCAGGATTTGGTTGTACTACAGTCAGTGTTCTCTTTTTCCTGCAGGTTCCAATTAAGAAAGCCTAGAGAATCGAGTTACTTTCCATAAAAGTAGCAAGTCATTAATTGCCTCAGGTGAGTGATGCACCCCATTCCAGCAGCAGTCCAGACTCTTACAGTTCTTTGGCAAGCAAAGCTGTTAACAATCCCTGTAGCATCTTTCTTTCACTTGCTGTCTTCCCTTTCACATACTTAGTTCCAGTTTCCATTCATTCTCCAGTCCAATAAAGTATCCAAATTTTATGCCTGATAGAGCAAGCCAATTAGTAACCCCGCTGGCCTGACATTAGTTTCTAGTACTGCATTTTTTTCTAGAAGTCACATGTTGTCCCTGAACATATGCTGTTGTTTATCTTTCCTTATGAGGCCATCTGAAACATTCTTCGCTCCATTCCTCTTCCCAAGACACTTCCACAGCATCATCGTTGCAATTACCTTTGCCAAGACGACTGCAGTCCTTTAGTGGACTGCACAATGAGGAAATAAGAGTATATGAAACCCATCAATTCTTATGGCTCAAGAAGTGAAGGATCAATTCCAAACATGGGTTTATAATCTGTCAACAAAAACTAGGCACTATAAATTACAGTATCAACATGCTGTTTTAAACTGGTAAGCAGTTATAAAAAAATCGATGTGTGCTCCTGCCTGCCTCTATCAATAGCCTTTAATATTAAATGTATAAAGTTTGAGACAACAAGGCTGTTTAATGGGTATTATCAAAGCAAAACCAGAAAATAAAAATACAGAAAAAAAGTATTTTTTAGCAGAAAGTACTCTCTCTCCAAAACCAAAATCTGTTCTGAGCCATTAACAGATTACTTACCTTCAGATTTTTGCAACTCTTCATAAGATATTTTACATCATAGATGACAGGGAAAAACAATCGCAGTATCTCAAAGAAGTCCAGCTCTTCTTCAGGTAAATTAGAGTTTGTCAGGATTTTGATTAGATAGCCAAAGTCATATCCACTGCAAATTAATAACAAAAACAAAGTAAGCAAATAACTTAGAAGCGTCCTTCTCACTTCCAACATCAAGAGTTTATTACACCAACAGGACATTTTACTTAATTTCAACGCAATTAAGCCTGACTCTTACAAAAGACTAAGTCTCAATGTAAATGGCCCCATTGCAGCTTTCAGGGAAAGCATTTTAATTTAGTCTCAATGAGGCCAAGTGAAGCAGCAAAAAGGATCTGCCTAGAGGTGCTTCTCCAAATCCTGAAAAAAAGGTTAGCGCTGCTGGGGCTTCATCAGATAACAAGAACTAAGACTCCTAGCTGGTTCCTTTAACACAGACTGGAGTTTCTCACTACAAACTCAATGAGATATAGACAGTTCTACAGTCTTGAAATCCAAAGGACTCATGAGTTTCCAGAGCCAACACGTGTTTATGCCTGGAGGCAAGTATCACCCTCAGCGATGAAGTGCAGATTGTCTTTCAACTGTCCCAATTAAACCAGCTAACAATTAGACAACTGAAAAAAATTAATATTTTGTAAATTATTACTCCTTTAGGAGGCAAGGACAGAGTAAGTTGGAAAGTTTTTTGTGCGTACGTGTAAGTCAGCAGGAGGCAGCAAGATAACCGAGCAGTACAGGTTTGGTAGAAGAAACTGAGGTATTACTATATATAGTGTGTGTATAGTAGAGAGAAGAGTTTGGGAAAACTTCCTTCCCAGTAGCTTGACTAAAGAAAGAGGACAGAGGAATGAGGTGTGGAAGTAAAAGGGGAAATCATATACTTTTACAAAGGGTTATGAGAGGAAACAGAAGGTTTAAAGCATAGGAAAGGCAGATGTCAGGTATTAAGTAAGACTGAACACCACAACAAAAAGCAGTGATGACTAGCTATCCTTTTCTCTAGGAAGGCAGAGATTACAAGACAGATTATTCATGATCCGATCATGAATCTGATCCATTCTGATCCCTTGTACTTCCAGGATTGCTCATGCACATATACAATGAACTAGAGGGGGGACTGATATGTTGTCTTGTTATTAGGTTTGCATTGATAAAATCTTGGAACTGATTTGGTTCAACATGCAGTTTAAAAAATGTTTGTACTAACAACAATGATGAAAACATGCAGCAGGGCTGCCTCTACTTAAGGCTGCCTCAGTTTTGCTGCTTAAGAAACCTTAGCATATAGCTGTGAGACAATTCAAGTGAACAGGTGGCCACCACAGACTCCAAATTCCCAGCTAAGACTTCATGTTCATTCTTGGTTACATGAGGACCACACTCAAAGTCAAAATTTTGCAAATAACTGCAAGATGAGCAATACAGAAGACAAATCAGTTAAGAGCACTGTAATACTGACCTTGCAGATATTTAGCACTCACAAAGACTGCCAATGTCTGATGAAGGCTCAAAGCTTTAGCTTGCATACTCAATGTAAAGAGGATTGCTTTTTGTACCTTTTGTGTACAATAGGATTCTCTAAATCATCTTTACCTTACAGATTTCTAGACAGAGGGTATAAAATCTTGAACATACTGGGAACGAATGGATTGTTTGCTAAAAGTCCATTAATACAAGATCTACAAAATGTACGGACAATTGTAGCTCTCCCATGGGGGTTTCCAGTGCTCTAAACAGGAATTTAATGTTGAATGAATCCTGCACTGCATCTGGTGCTTTGAAGCTGTGCTGGCAGCACTCCAATCTCCACAGCAGCAGCCACTCGCCAGGGAGCAAAGGAGCCAAAGATAAAGAAGGATTTCAGCAGAGTCTTACAAAGTAAAAACCTCTAGTATACTTGGCAAAACAGTGGCTTGGAAGCTTAATTTTATTAGATCACCTATGGGGTGGGGGCGAAGTGGTGGGGAAGCCTGTATCAGCATAAACCCTCTATAGGAAAAGAAAAAAAACATGTTAGCAAAAAAGGCTGTTCAGGATTAAGGAGATTTACTCCTCTAGAGGTTAGAGATCTTATTAACTCACTGAATTCCTGACATCTGTCATCCCAGTGGCTCAAATGTAACATTCGTATTAAAACTTTTAAAGTGAAGAAAACAGTATTTGTGCTGTTCTTCCTCTTCAAAAAAAAGTCTCCCTTGGAGATTGTAGCAGATTCTTTCATTCTGGGATCCTCATACAAAAAAAGGGAAGAGGGTATCTGAACAGTGGATTTAACGGGCATAACCAGTTGTCCAATGCACGAGAGCATTCAGATATCTGTTCCTGTATCCTAAGCATGGGTTAGTTTTAGTCAGCTCAATCAATGATGTCTCACATTCCTTAAGTTCCAGATGCTTATACTTAGTCCCACTGTGCTCATAACAATCATCACACTTTACTAATCACAAAGCAGTATCAAGGCATTTACATAATCTTTTTAGTGTACTTTTCAGGGGTAATATGCTCCAGACATCCACACTTACACAGACATAAGAACTGTCACTCCAATTCAAGACTAAGATACATCTAGGTCAAAAATTTTTGAGTGGCCAATGCTGAATGCTAACAGAAGGGTAAGAAAGTCCATAGTGAGCAATTACCTAATTACGTGCTCATTAAAAAAAGTTTTCTTCTAATCCTTTAACAGGCAATTAGTGGTTGGTTTATACCCTGAAGCACATAGGCTTCCTTTCCTTAAAAACTTTCACCATTTCTAATACCATCACCTAAAGTTACTTAGTGTAGTAACTCACAATCCCTGGAGCTATACAGCAACATAAGCACTCTTACAACCACTTTTTTTCTTCACTGAACATGGACAGCTATAGGCAACAAGACTATGGAAAAGATGAAATGTGCCTGTATTTTTTTCCCTTACTATCCAGAAAGAATTCAGATAGCCAATTAACAATGAAGTCTACTCAAGCACCAACAGTCTCTGAAATAAATCAAAACCTGACAGAGCTGAGAAAGCTTTACTTCATTTTGTAACTGGCTAATAGAAATGAGCCAACAGATTAAATTTTACTAAGATCAGTTAGACACAAATGACTGTTAAAATGCAATAGCTTGGAACTTTCCAGCTTCCCAAAAACATCTGGGTTAAGAGGCAAGTTTGCACAGAGCCTCCAAAGGTAGACCGAGGAGGTTGCACACAGGTGGACACTCAAAAGCTTCAGCAGATCAGTCAGCTGAACATCCACAAAAACAGTGTTTGAGCTGTTCTGTTTTATAACTTGTTAGACTGCCAAGCACTCACAGCTCTCTTGACTGGGACAAGAGTCAGAAATTCAGGGCTTCCCCCTCCTCTCTCATTGACTCAAATACATTTTAAACACACACAAAAGATTTGATGGGGGTTGCTTATGAAGTTGCAGTATACAAGAATCGGTGACAGTGCAAATGTTTCTTCGCTCATGCCTGGCAGAACTGCAAGGTCCACATAGATTTGCCAACACGTCAGGATGCCAAGACACCTACATCAAATGCAGAGATAAAAAGCACACAAAGAACACTATCTGAGAAGCTAAGAGCTTAGAAATAGACTATGTAAGAGTTCAAGGAAATCAAAGACTGGGAAATGAAGCAAAACCAAAATATAACCTCACACTCCGAGAAAGGAGTAACTCCCCTCTGCCCACTTCCTAGGAGACTCACAAATTTTGAGAGTTAGTGGTAATTACAGCATTTTAAGGAAGTAGAAGCAATAGGACAGTCAGCAACTACCTAGCACAGCTTTTTCAGTAGTCAAAGAACTACTGGCATGGAAAGCCTACATGAAAGAAATTTTCAGCTGAGCTGTCCCACTGTTGAAGTTTCCACTGATAGAACATAATCACAATCAACCTAAGATATATTTAGAAACACCTGTTTACTATTCTTCATGGCACATTTTATGTGACCCATGTTCATTTATAGCTTTGTACAATCTTAGCTTCCTCAGAACTTAACCCACTACTCGAGGGTTTTGTGCTCAATATATCATCATCACGCTCTGTCAAGCACAAAAGCTGTTAAACACTCTCTGACTTCAAGCAGAGTTGTGGATAATCAGTATTTGACAATCATTTGCTGGAATAGCTGTCTTCAGAGGATTTCTAAAGACATTTTCACTTAAGTCCACAACAGAAACTCATTTTAGCACAGATGAAACTGGACTTTAATCAAGCCATTCCAAAACCCCTTCATAAGCTGCACTAGTAAAAATGGCATTATTGCACATAGTTTGCACTACACTTCAACCAGCATATTAGTCAGGAATCACATACAATCAATATAATTATGCTTTAAAAAGAATCCCTACTGTAGAAATGGCTCAGGTATTCTTTTGCTAGGATAGCTTGCACTGGGCCCTTAAAGTTATTAGGTGATATTGGAAAAAACACCGATTTGTAGCTGTTAACTACTTCTATGTGGCAGTGTCTGTTGGTGCACCAGTTACACGCATAACATGCCTACCCTCCCCTTCTCCTGAACCATCTAAGTTATTTTACTGTAGTCAAGTGTAAATCCCAAATATGCACATAAGAGCCCGTAATAACGCGTTTAAGAAGCTGAAGGAAAACTTAATTCACCAATTCAGCTTTTGTAGTTATTTTAACACAGTTCATGGCATTCTTGTTCCAGTATTTTTTCCTAAGGTGTTACTCTAGTAGCAAGATAGCAAGAGCAAGATTATTTTGGAGTCATATTGTGAGTTAAGACAGCTGCAAGTGGAAGACGTAGGCAGATTAGGTGACAAGCATACTCAAAGACGTTATTTTTTTGTTGTTAACTGTCTTTTCTTCCCCTCAGCCCCCCCCTTCCTTTTTGAAAGTCAGTTTAACACTTGCTTTCTACAAAACAAGTCAAAATGATGAATTCTGCAACAGGCTGTTATATACACTTTTGTACTACTGTTTTATACATTCCTTCCTGAAGCAATGCTTATTTTTCAGTTGGTTAATAACGTAAATACTTCTCTAATTCCATACGACTTTCTCTTCCAACCTCCCCTCCAAGATCTAATACTTAAGGATGAAGAGTTTGGGGTTTTTTTCTAATTTCATCATCTACATATTACCACCCACCAATGTGCGTGATAAACAAGAATAAGGCTGTAAGGAAACTACTAGTCTCCACTAAAACATTTGCTCTACCTTTGCTGACTTACTCAGCAGCCAGCATTTAAGATGTCAACTTGAGGGCATTCCATAGCAGTAAGTCTTTAAAGCCACTATTGCTTGCAAAAAGTGCAATTATCTCTGGCACGTAGTTGACTATACAATGGCTGTTACCTAAGTTTTAAAGTGTTAAATCTTATTAACACCCAAAGATCTTTTGTATTTTGACAGATTCATAGAGATTTAACATTCACATTTCTACTTCTACTTGGAAGATGAGTTCCTGTGATAGAATAAATAGTAAAATATATTCATTACTGCAGCTAAAATTAAGGCTTACCAGGCCTCTCCTTCCAAGCTGAGTTATTTTCAGCTGCCCAGATTACCAGGAGATTTAAAACTGAAGTGTTTTATAAAGCTCTTCACTAATAATTCTCCAGTGCCTGCCATGAGACAATATTTGCTCAAAAATTGCCTAGGAATAGTTTGCTTTTATCCTTGTTCCTATTATGACTTGTGTGTGTGATATTAAAAGATACAATGCCACCTGCTGGCTTAGGAGTTTCATGTTCTTCTGGTTTAGAGTTTTCTGGTTACAGTGTAAACACCAAAACCAAAATACCAGCACCACCCTGTACGCTCTATTCTTCTAATATAGAATGGTACTATAGGTACTGCAGCAGAAACAGTTTTCTAAGTCTTACCAACCAAGGTATGTGCTATATACACTATCAGATGCATACCACTCAAGATGTAAAATCCATGCTCTAGAACTCAATAATCAATATTGAAAACTCAAATACTTATCATGCAGAATTTACCTATGAAAGGAAAGCCACTTGACTCCTTCACACAGAACAACTCCTGATGTCATAAGCAGTTCTGCAAAGTACTGTGTCTCAATTCCTTCTTCCTCATGCTTTTTAAACTGGATACCAGATGTCGTCAACAGTTCAATAGAGTCCTGGGCATACATATCTTCTCTAAAAACAGAGAGAGGAAAAGTAAATTTTCAAAATCTACAAAGCCCAGCAATTATAAACCTGGTAATGTTTCATTTTGCTATTCATTCCACAGACTTCACTAGCACAGAGCAGGAATAACTTGACTTTGTTCCACGTTAATTAGAAAAACAACCATTTTTCATAGCTTTTGTTAACCTTCACTAGCATTTTGCCATTCCCAGCACCTCCATTCTCACCTCCTTCATAAAAAACCAAACTAGTTCCTGCTCCTCTTCCAGCTACACAGAACTCCCCTTTTGCAAATTTACCAAGGTAAGTGAATGCATGAATACAGATATTTTACCAAATAAGACCCATTACTTGAACTGTGACAAATTAAATATAACAGCTGAAGCACTAACATGTTACATTCTAGAACTAGGAACAGTACACTCCAGATCCCAGTGCTGTATGAGTTCTGTGGATAACATTTCCCACACGTTTCTTGTGATTTGAGCTTATGTAAATATTTAGACACATACTCATCAGAACTTCCTTCCTTGCTACAACTGGAAATTGAGTACTTGCTCCATCTAGTCAATCCTTAAAATTCAGGTAGCCTAACATTTTCTTTCTAAACAACCAACTACAACATTAATAGCTATATTTTGGACCTGAAATTTAACAGGATGGAAAAAAAAATTCCTCTATGTCTTGTTTGAGCCTCGCTTATCCTTGTATTTGTTCCCTTTACCACTAACATTTTTGTACAGTCTTAAAAATTTTGTGAAGAAATGGATAGGGTTTTTTTTTTCCCTAAAGTTTAATCTGTATAATCATAACAAAGACATAGAATGGTTAACTGAAAGAAAAATGCAAACGTGGCTCTACTTAAAAGATGATATTCATATTACTGTCCACAACATACTATTCTACAAAGTCTTCCCAGTGTATAGTTTTCAATTTTAATAAAAAAAAAAAAAACAAAAAACAAAAAATAAAAGACAGGACAACCAATATATCAAACTTGACTATTAGATTCAGTCATAGACTTCATTCCTTACTCTTAATAGCAAGTCATCATTCATCAGAACACAGAGATACATTCTCAAGATGTGTTGTATCTTTTTTCCTCCCTCCCACACAGCTGCTCATTAGTTCTCCAGCTTCAAGGCATCAGCTTCCCAACACCTGTCCATCTCCACAATACATTAAAGAACCCATCCAAAACAAACGTGCCTGTTTTACAAAAAAAAGGTTTTAATTCCAGTTTGTTGCTCTTCACTAATCAGGTGGATAGTTAGTTTAGAGAAATATTTATGCTTTTTAAAAGCACACTGTAACAAGACCTGGCTGGAACCACACACAGACCCCCCCCACCACCTTCTAGGAACAGCCAACAGCTGTTTTGCTTTAGGAGCAGAACACTTGGCACAATGCCAGTCCCCAAAAGGAAGTTTAGAAACAGACAAAAATAAGTCGTTTTTCCACCCATTTAAAAAAAAAAAAACAACAAAAAACCAAAAAACCAAACACATTCACTTTTCATGCAGCACTGACCTAGCTTACCTTTTTGTATAAAATCTCCCCAGTGAACTAGTAACAAGTTAGTTAGGTGGCTACCTGTATCTTGCCTTACCGAACTGTCTTACCTATGCAGCACCTGGCACAAACAGATGGAAAACTACTTTTGTTTTCAGTTGCTTAAGTAGACCTCTGAGGCTCAGAAAATAAATAAAACAGAACACAGGCTCTTCATCCCAAACCACAGGTTGGAAGTTATTAATTCATTCTTCCTCCTTCTCCCATACTTAGCAGGATTAGTATATTATTCTTCTAAGACAAAGGATGACTTCCACCCAGCATTTATACGGCCAGGTAAGTTTAGAGATACTAAAATATCAAATCCGCACTTCTTTTTCTTTCAAGAGGTGCTTCAAACAAAACTAAAAAGAGCATATCATTCCTCAGACCAAACTGATTTGTGACAAGCCACAGCACTGCTTGTTTAGAAAGGTAGAAAGATCAAGAGACAGCAGCAGTTGTTTTCTTTCTAAGAACCCTGATTACTTTGAAAACAAGTCTTTTTATCTGCAGAAAAAAGGTCCCTTCTCTAAACGTCCTTTGTAGGCTGCAGTTTTCACTCATGTAAATCAAACTGTCCGGTGATCAGCTTGTAACACAACTGCCAAAAAACCCCAAGCCTTCAACACATTTGAGAAGTGTTTGCACCGATACTCAACTCGGGCCATATGAAAACCTATCAGACCAATTATGTTTGCTTCAGGGAAAAATTCAAGATACTCGTAACCTTGTTGACTACCTGCTGAAGACATAACTACAACTCCAGAGAAGCGTCTCATCCCACCAGAAAAGCTAGGTTTATACCTAAAGGTTTATCACTGATAAGAATCAGACTGTGAAATGTTCACAGTACTAGTCCAACAGATAGTGGAAATCAGCTTGCTTTTTAACCAGCACTTTACACAAAATAATGCAGAACAAAAATCTCCACAGCAGTTATGCTGCAGAGTCAATAATCCCTTTCAACCTATTGCAGAAGAAAATTAAAATACAGTAGCTTAACAGAATAAGTTGCTGCTGCAGAATTAAAGTAAGTATTTTACCTAGAATATTATCTAGAACTTGTGGGTCTTTTAACAACAATAATGTTGTTTTAGAGAGGACAGAGCACACTTGCTTTAGAACTTACTGATAACATTTGTCATACTTCTACTTTAGTCACCTCGGTAGCTTTTTTTTTTTTCCATACATTGGTATGAAACATTTAAAAATATGCAAAGAAACAACATGTGACGTCTATAACAACCAGTAAGCGCTAAACCAAGTTAAGGTAGAAGCACTTCGAAATGCTAAATATGAAAATGCAGAGCTAACTCTTACAGCAAGCATAAATGCCTCTTTTTAAAACTTCTGTTGAAATTGCTTAGCATTTTTGACCAAATTACCACAGTAAGACAGACCGCACAGAAACGAGGGGAAAAAAGCACATGTTTGGCTGACAGAAGTTTTCCTCACATAAAGTATCTAGGGTATTCCAATCATATAGATAAAAAGAGTTGCTTATAGCTTTCACCACCTAGAATACCTTTTCAGTAAGTCAGAAACATACATTCAACAGCACAGATATTTAACACTTACGTCAAATTAAATTTAAAATTAAACTGCCAAGTTGAAGTTCCTGGAGGGTATTCTCCTTGCTCATTCATAAATGTCAGTCCTAGCTGAATTATTTTTAGCAAGTCTACATTGCAGCGTAGTAACTGGTACTGATAGTCTGCGTTGCTTCTGAATTCTCCAATAGGCCTTGCAACTACTCCTGGAAATTCTGTATCCTGTAAGAAGAGAATTAAAACTTCAACAAAAGACACCCATAAAAATTTACATTGCTCATTTTTAATAAAACACATTTCAAAAGCACCGAACAGTTTCATAGCCGAAGAGTACCGAGTGTGAATTTAGCTTTTAATAAGGTAGGAGATCAGGATCCTAATGTTCGTACAGCGTTAATTCGACATTAAGGATCCATTATTCTTTCAATGAAAACAGGTGAACAAGTTTACAGCTTTAATTTACTGACATCAAATGAAATTATCATGGGTTTTGTGGTAATTTGCTAGCTAAACATCAAGCGCCTACTTACCATAGCTACATAGTTATACTTCCGTATAACTTGACGGATTTTCTTCATCTCTTCATCCAAGTTACAAGCCCAAACTTCACAGATTCTTTGGCTATGGTCTACGGTAGCTGCTGGCATAGTGGGGGGCTTTAGAGACCATACATCAAAAGTTACACTTGACTGAAGATCAGTTTCATAAAGAGGACTTCAATTATTTATTTTTTTAACCTAAGAGACAAAGAAAGCAAAGTATCACAGGGTAAGCTTTTATTCTTCGTTTATCTGGAAAAACGCTTAAACACCAGGGAATTTCTTAGCGGACGCACAACATAGCCACCAGAACCACGTGTGTTTCAGCGGCGCGGGTTCAGATTACTATGCGGAACTAAAGCCCCTACGATCTTGTTAATAACTTTTATTTCTCGCCTAAAGGCAGGCAAACCGGCAACGGCGCGCTGGTTCAACAGGTAAGAGAGATCCCCGAGCCCACAAGCGTTATTCCCCCACGGGGTAGAAGAGCGCATCCCTGCGGATCCCACGGCTGCGTGCAACACGAAACGCCGCGGCAAAGCGACTGCTGGCGTCACGCCAAACTCGGCGACACCGCGGGCGGCAGAGAGCCGCCCGGGCGGGCAGCCCCCCTCGGC
>NW_009260268.1:7043633-7077276 GCF_000687185.1 Egretta garzetta | reverse complement strand
CGATCGGGCGCAGGTCGTCGTGCCCGGTTACACCGGCCGCCTGACCGGAAAGTCAGCTAAATGGTTTAATGGGTTTTAAAGTCTAGGAAGCGATGGAGCTTGCGTGTGTTGGAATAGCCCCTTCTTTCTGGAAGCGGGTTGTAGGAGCATAGTTCTGTGAAAGTTAAGGATCAAACATTACAGTATGGAGGAGCTACGCGTCCCAAGGGTGTTACCAGCAGCGGCACAGCAGCCCTGCTGGCTCCACGAACCGTCTTTCTGTCGTACGGTGCCAGCCTACTAATAGCTGACTGTTCCTTAGTTGTTTAGATGCTCACCGGAGGCAGCTGAGGTTTTTTTCCTGTTCAACCGCCCCGCTTTTTACAGCAAAACGCCTTCTTTTATCCTGAAATACTCCATCTTGTCAGTCTGCTGATCAGTTTTGCCTAAATTTTAGTCTTTTAACAGTGTTCATCTTCTTTTAACAGTAGATCCACACTTCATATATTCCAAGTTACATTTTCTGTGAATGCGTAAGCGTTCATCCTTCCAAGGATGTCTGTTGAAACAGAATGATGGAAGCCTCCAAAAGCGATTCAGAAAAAGAAAATACTTCCTGTTGTGTCAGACTGAGGCTAGGAGTGGAAGAGAAAATGATTGTATTTCTAAGTGTAATAATTGCAGTTTGCTCGCTTCCCTAATATTTTGAATTACCACACAGGAAACATAAGTGTGATAGAATTGCTAAGTATTGTCACTTGCTTAAACTTAAATCTGTTCAGAGCCAATTTCACAAATATTTTTGGAAGGTGGTTCACTTTCCTAAGGAGCTGTCTCTGTGAGCACGCAGCAGCTTCCCTAGCTAGAAGTTTTTGTTGGAGTGGCCTTAGACTTTTATTTTTACGCTTTTTTCTCTACCAGGGAGATGAGCTTATCCCAAGTTCTCAGAAAAGGTGATCAGTTTTTGTCAAGGTCAGCTCCCTGTTTGTGCAGGTACCAGCACAAGCATGCAGAGAGGGAATGGACCCTGCAGCCAGAAATGGAGATGAGGGGTGGGAAGATGGTAGCTGCTCAAATGTAACTTTTCAGCGATGTAAACTTGCCTGCCTAATCTCTCTAGAGGATAGGTGTAAAAAAAACAACAAAAAAAAAGGCAAGCGGAGGAGTACACTCTGGCAAAGCGCACAATTTTCATAAAACTTATTACTGAACAAATCTGAATAACTGTGCCTCAAATTCTGTGCTTCTAAAAAGGTATGTGTAGCTGGCGCAAGTTTTCAAAAGTACAGGGTTTTTTTGGGCGGGACTGATGTGCTTGTTTAGGGACTCCACAGCTGCACAGATCTATAGGGTAGGAATATGCATCAAGCATTGCAACAGCGTTGTTTCCTAAGCAATGATTAAATAAATGTTATTCTAATGTTTGTTTTGTCTGTTAAGTATATTTTCTTGTTCGTTTATATGTATCCCAGCTGCTCCTTACTGAAATGCTCAAAATAAAATTCTCGGTATGTTGTAGTTACCTAAGTTTAGGTAAGTTTGGTTAATCTTCATAGGTAATAAAAGCCCAGGCAGGACCCCTCATGGGTTAGGAGCTTGAAATAAAGTTTTCGTGTTTAAAAAACAGTTTTCTTCCATTTGTTGTTGTTCTAGACAAAGTTAAGAATGTGCCATTTTTCCGGTGTACCCATTCCCACTTGGGGAAGGGACAACTATGTTTATTGGTTCAAGGTTTTGCTTAAAGGAGGCTATAACAGTTTGGACAGATCAATGAGATTCTGGATTTCTCATTTTTCTCTCCCTGTTCTCCCCTTTCTCCCCTGTTCCTATAGGTTGTCAACATGAGTGGAGCATAATTATATACCCTTCTCAACAGGATTTTGTAGCAGGCTATTAAAATGCATGACAGATGATTACAGGGCAGGAAGGTGCATGAGAAATTCCAGGAAGAATCCTTCAGTTAAGAATGAGAGGGTGGTGATTTCTTTGTGTTTGAGAGCCCTAAACTCTGATCTGAATTCTCCCGTGCTGAGGACGCCTCATAGTTTCTTCAGTGTCTGTGAGAGGAATAAGGTCGGGCTGCGGAAGGCAAGGTGCATAGCTGGGTTTGTGTCTCTACTCCATTTATTCCCAAAGCTATGAAAACTAGAGTTTTAAATTCTATGTGCAAATAATGCTTTGGAGGGATACGGAACACTCCTAGCACTACACTTAATACACATTTGCAGGTAATGTGTTTGGGGGTTTTTGTGAGGAAGTAATTGCATGGAGTGTACCTGGTGGTGGATGGACGGGCATTTCTGAAGCTGGGGTACAAAGAAGCTTTCTGGGAACACCTAGCTGCCATTATTCCCAATTTGAGTTCTTTCCCTTTATAAGGGAGCCTTAGAGAGGTGAGGGAGAATATTATTAACAATGTGCAGGCAGGAAAAATACATGGAAGAAGAATCAGTCGTCTTTTTAAGTTTGTTTTGATTGAGGCGTTATAAGATGAAGCTGGTTTTCTGCCCTCCTTTCTCTCCCAATCCCAGCTTAGGTATGTTCATTTTGTCTGGAAATCCTGCTTCTGAGCTAGGTCTTCTCCTCCTCCTCCTCCACATTCTTTGGGATGCCACCTTTCAAAACAGTCTTGCTGTGCATACAAATTGTAGAGTGCTTTGAGTGTTGAAATCAGCTTCCTATTAATGCAGCTGATTTAAAGATCTTTCTCGGTAACTCTTACCTGTTGGAGGAGGATCAAATTTGGATTCATTCGTACCAGACTTCATAAGACAAGTGTTTCTTCACTTGATGCTTTTGGAGCAGGGGTGTGTGGGGAGTGTGTGTGCCTGTGTCTTCAGTCTCACTAGTTTACAGAGCTTCACATTCTTGGAAGTAGCTCTTCTTCAGATAATTCTTGAAAATATCTGTGCAAGTGCCTAGAACTCGGTTCATGTGGAAAAAACAACTATTAAATAGTAAGCTAATCTATTAAGGAAGAAGGCCTAGTGTAACATGTTTTAAATACTGATCTGTAGGCAGTGTTGCAGAGCAATACTTAGTTACTGTGAACCAGGTGTAACACCTTGGCAAAGTAAATGTTTTATCAGATAAAAATCAGTATATAAAAAAAAAAATCACTGATTTGATGTTTTAAGTTAAGCCAGTAATTGGAGAAAATAAGTTGAAGTTGTCAGATCAGTGGGTAGCACAATTTCTTTGCCTGTGATGTACTGTTCCTACTGCTTGTGATCATGTATGAGATTTGAAAGTTGCATCTACTATTTTTTGCTTTAATCTTAATATTCAGTGTAGCATTCTGAAGCATATCAACTTATTCCAGCATTTTCAATTTTATTCTTACAAGGCTTTTCAAAACTAAACTAAATACAAAGGTTGAAGGTCATGCCTTTTTTTTAGAGTTTAGGCTGTTATATTGACCATGAATTGGATGCTAATAATTTCTTCTTTGACAGCATTGCAGAAATTCAGAAAGATGTGGAATATCGACTGCCATTCACTGTAAACAACTTGACAATTAACATTAACATGTAAGTAGAGTGATATATCTCTATGCACATCTTGAAAATTAAAAATGTTCTGAAAAAAATAGTAATAGAACATAAACGTCTCCCATCTCGTAACTACTTTCAGGAACTGTAACTTGGATTTGCATTAGTAGTTGTAATGATGTGAGTGAAAGTAGTTCTGTACAAGACGCAGGTGCTTAGCTGAATGCGAAACTATATTTTGCTGTGCTCAGCTCCTAAGATACCTGCGTACTTTTAGTTGAAGGTAAGTGGAAGAAAGCACTTGTGGGGTTCTGATTATTTTGACTCCCCTACAAGTGAGAAATAAACTTTGTTAGTAATTTACTAATCTGCTGTAACTCCTAGTACAAACCCTTACCCCAGTGAAGATTCTGGATCATAACTTAAGTGATTTATTGTAACACTTCCTATGAATTTACTTTGGGGGGGTGCTTCTGCTCTGTCAAATATTGATGGTATTCTATTCACAAGGTTTTTATTACTTTAGCCTGATAACTTGCCTGATATTCTTGCAGGTTACACTGCATTGTCTTTGTAGTAATAACATTTGTATTAAAAAATATTCTCGTTATGCTACAGCTTTTTCTTTGTCTGCAGACATAATTGCTTCATGTTTATACTACAGTTTTGCCCAGTAAATGCTCTCTTCGGTTCTGTGGAAGTCTGGTATTCTAATCTGTCTGACTTGTAATTTTATAACTGAATAATCCTCTTGTGTGCTTCACTCTGTATTTCTCCATAACTCTTCTTGTAGAAAAATAAGCTTATGTAATTAGTAGTATTTTTGATTTGCATAAGAAACTTGATCATGGGATGTAGCTGTAGTAATGATTCTTCTTGTATCTGCAGCTTGCTTCCACCTCAGTTTCCTCAGGAAAAACCAGTCATCAGTGTTTTCCCACCTGTGAGACATCATTTAATGGACAAACAGGGAGTATATGTGACCGGTCCATTAATAAGTAATGTATGTATAATTTGTAGCTTCACATATGTCTACTGCTAATAGCAATTTTATTACATATCACACTAGATTATTGCTAATACTTCTGGTAAAAAAGGCTAGTACAGATCCTAATCCCTCTCAAACTATACTTTGAGGGGTCTGAAAACAAAAATTCTGTAGTGTTCAGTATACTACTATTTATTCTTTCATTGCCACCATAACTGAGTTCAGTATTCCTTATATCTAAAATTATTTTAAGTTATGATGGCTTAGAAAATTTCTATCACTTTTCTTGTTAGTACCAATAGCACCGTTCTTGTTTCTCTACAGCTATTCCAAATAAGGGAGAAGGATGCTTTAAGACTCTTCCTTACCATAGTTCTTTCTATCCTAATCCTGTTATAAAGATGTAAAGATTTTAGCTCTAATATGCAGGATGTTAATATGTAATATGCTGTAGGTTTGGGGTTTTTTTCTCTGCCAACAAGGGTGTAGTAGTTTTTTGGGGTTGTGGGGTGGGGTTATGACTTTTTCAGAATGCAATTAATGATGCTTTTTGTCTCAAACTTAAATCTTGGTATTTTTTTTTCTTTATTTTTTTTCCCCCAAATGTAACTTGATAAATGAGGTGGGGTTTTTTGATTGTTCATCAGAAATGTTATTACTTGATTGATTCTCCATTGATAATGGAATATACAAAAGACCTGGTAGTTTCTGTTCAGTTCTGGGTGGCTTTATAACTTTATCTGAGGCTTGCATAAACACAGTTTACATTAGCTGATATGTCTTTGAAATAGCTCACAGAACTGCCATGTGGGTATAATAAATAGTCAAGTTCAGCACATTTTGGAACTGTTGGATTCCAGGAATAATTTTTCTTCTTCATCTTGCTGCTTTATGTTTTTTGAGGGTTTTGTTTTGTTTTGTTTTTATCAGTTTACAATGCACTCAGATCTTGGAAAAATTATTCAAAGTTTACTGGATGAGTTTTGGAAGAATCCTCCAGTTCTGGCTCCTAGCTCAACATCATTTCCATAGTAAGTATCTGTAAACGTGATGAATAGAACTGTGTACTAACTTATATTTTTTAAAAAGAGATGAAACCAGGTATTAGGAGAGCAGGAAGAGGAATAATGTAGTGGATGTATATTGTGACACAGATTCCCTGCCTTTGTACAATTTCATGTGCATGCTTGATGGCGTGATTCTTTCCAGAAGAAACAGTAGTTTTCATTGGAGTTGCTGCATCAAGGTGCTGATAAAACTTCTGTTTTCTTGAGAAAGAATGGAATGTTTACTTTATCAGATGAAAACTTGAATTTGCTGTAGATCATGATCTGAGTTGTGTTTCTTCATATTCTGTTCATAATTTCCCAGGCTTAGAAGCAGCTTCTGTTGCACAATTGTGCAAGAGAAATTGTGCAATTTAAATAATTGTATTGAATATGCAAAAGCGGTCTGAGACATTACAGCTTTATCAGTACAACTGTGGTTCTCGTGGCTGACAGTGATACAGTGATGCAGCTGCAGTTGTGAATTTAAAAAAAAACGCATTATTCGTGTTATCTAGAAGTAGTTATGTGTGTGTTGCCCAAGCTGTTAAATGCTATACTGTAAATAAGAACTAATGTGTGACACAGAAGCATTTCTCAGCACTTTTAGATGGAAACAATTTAAATGCACGCTCTCATAAATTTTTGAGAAGCAGTTTTCTTATAATTAAAAGTCTGAGTGTGTATTTGGCTGCCCTACAAGAATATAGTTTAATGGAGTTGTATATTATGTTGCAGTATAAGACATAAAGTAGACTTGCTACATTGGAAGTAAATGAGAACGGAAAATGCAAAGTTTATGGTCTTTTAAATTAAAATTCAATCTTAATGTCTTGTATGTGGTCTAGTAATTATAATTCAAATGATAAGAAATGTGCTGAAAGCAGTTGGTTGCTCATGGTCGTGGTTTTTTGCTTGTTTGGTTTTAGCCTTTTCAACAAACCAGCTGGATTGCCTCCTTATGCTCCTCAGGGGTTTCCATTTCTTCCTCCATACCCACCTCAAGAAACAAATAGAACAATGGCAGCCGTGCCTGTTGCTGAATCAGTTTCTTCAAGCTACACTACAGATAAGCCTGCTGCTCCCTCTTACGGCTTGATTGCTGATCTGCCCCTACCTGTTCCAACAGCAGAAGCAGTGCTTCAGGTCTGTGCGCTGAGTTTTGCTGCTTAAGCCATCAGACACTGGGTATCAGTTCCCTCAAGGGCTCGCAGGGCATTGCTACAAAACTCTAGGGGAACAGTCTTGAGTGACTGCACTTACTGTTTTGCTGGTGCTAGGAAAATGAAACTGCCATTCTGGCTTTGATTAAAAGTTTTTTAGAACAAACTTGAAGTCAGAGCAACAAGTTTGTCTTTCTGAGTTTCAGTGAAACTAGTGTTATGCTAAATATCTTTGAATATGCTTTTTTTTTTTGGAGCTGCACTCCCCCATAGTGCAGTTATGACTGTTTCTCCAGCCATAGAAAATGAGATCCTTTTCTCTATATGGGATTTCCTGCCCAGAACCTATCAGGTGAGAACAATGTGCAGTCTCAAGGCTTTATGTGTAGGGTATTTATTTCTTGGTTTTATGCTTCAAATAGCTTCTCTTCACAGATCTTGGATGTGTGTGCTCACAAACTCCCTCTCCCTGATGCACTCTGCAAGGATTTTTTTTTATGTCCTCCAGAAACCTTATATCTAAATGTTTAGTCTTTCTTCAAATCTTATCTTTAGAAACAAAAGCTTTCTTCATCTTGGAAGACACTTTTCTGGTTTTGTAGAATTAAAAATTTCTACCTTCTATGAAGACAGACTTTTTTTCCTTGTCTAAAAACTGTTTTCCCAAGGGATTATAAAACTACATGAGAGAGATCAAAATGTCAATCTCTTTCTCTGTTCTCACTTCCCTGAGTTACACTCGTCCTGTGTTTCCTGGGTCATCCGTGTGTTGTCAGATGGAGGACATAGCAAGACACAATTATTTTCCTCCAAAATTGATGCATCTTTTATGACATGCCACCCCAAACATCCCCAAGTACTTTGTTGTCACACTTGAGTTGAGACATCTTCTGTTTGGAGACTAGTGCTACTGCTTCTTACTGCTTTTTGTACTTTTCTTGTTGCTGGCAAATACTCATCTCATCAAGTTAATATCAAGAAATTGCTCTTCAAAAGTCTACTAGGCTTTTCTAACCTTCCGTTTAGGTTGGCCAGAATGGATTTACTTACAAGATGCCTGATGTTCCTGATACATTTCCAGAACTCTCAGAACTAAGGTAAATTTTCAGAAGGTAGCAAAACTTCCTGTAGTCATTAAGAGGCAATTACTGCTGGTCTGTATCTGATTTTTGTCAAAAGTCTGTATATATCACTGAAAGGTTTTTGTAGAAACTATAAATAGGAGAACAACCATTTACCAGAATTGTTGAGTCAGAAAGTAAGCCAGACTTTTATTCAAATGTGCTCCTTCTTTAGAGTGTTCTTAGCAGGAACAATACCTTAGGATTCAACTTTCCCTAACTCTCAGTGTTCTGCTATCTTCTGGGCTTCACCAGGGACTTGATTTCTACTAATACAGTAAGTGTAACATTTGAAGGAGGAAAGGGGACAAGGAAATTACTTGAGGTTGGTTCACAAATGGACTACTTTGTGAGCAGCTCGGCATGTGCAGAGGGATTGGGTTAGATAAATCCAAGTGGTAAATGTGCCAGCTGTCCCAGTGCTACATCTTCCACTTCATACCCATATTACACAAATATTTTCATCAAAAGCATATCTTGTCACAATTCAAAAAAAACTGTATTAATTGTTGTTCCCAGCAATTTGTTTAGATCAAATGAGACAGCCTCCTTGATCCATTATTTGGGATTGAATGGATTACAAATCAGCTATGAATTCTGAAAGGGTCTCCGATGGCTTTCTTTCTGATCTCACATCTTTATGGTGGTGCATAGTTTAGCGATTGAAAACTCTGTCCTTTCAGAAAGGAAAAGACCTTTGGCAAGAAGGACTTCTGAGGAGGGTTTTTTTGTTTCCCTTGACACCTTCTTAAGAGCCTGTTTAATTTAGCTAAATCAGCTGTAAGTTCTAGCAGCATCCTTATTATGTAGCAGAAAGTTAGAAGGCTTGGGGGGGGAAAGTCTAATTTGTTTGTTTAAACAAAACATTCTAATCAAGTTGGGTCCTTCCAAGACGACCAGATTAAAATTCCATGATTCTTCTGGTGGTAGTTGAGTTAAATCACAATTGGTATTGCAGCTGTTCTGAGCTCCATTGCGTGTGGGTGGCAATGTTTTGATAGCCTGGGGACTGCATAGGTGGCCTTTGTGGGAAGGGGCCCAGGGGCTGCCCCTGTGCCAGACACAGCTGGCTTGGCAGCCAACCCACTGTAGGATAGCTGAAGCGGGCAATGCCTCCATGAAAACACATTTTAAAAAGAGCAAACACTGCGGAGACAGTGAGGATTGAGGGGAGGTGTGGAAAAGTGTGAGAATCCTGCGAATGCCAAAGTCAGAGAAGAAGGGTGAGGAGGTGCTCCAAGTGCCAGAGCAGATATTCATCAGCAGCCCACGGAGGTTTCGGAAGAGACCACAAGCAGGTATTTCCCTCTAGTCCATGTAGAGGACTATGCTGGAGCAGATATCCACGCTGTAGTGTCCATGGAGGACGCCACGTTGGAGCAGGCAGATATGCCCTGAAGGGAACTGCGGCCGTGGAGAGCCCACCTTAGAGCAGGCTTTCCTGGCAGGAACTGCAGCCTGTGGAGAGGGACCCATGCTGGAGCAGGGGAAAAGTGTGAGGGGGAAGGAGCAGCAGGGGCAAACTGTTACAGGCTGACTGCAACACCTGCAATTCCCCCCACTCCCTGCACTGCTTGGGGCAGGGGGACGTAGAGGAGTTGGGAAAGAAGGAGTGAAGTTGAGCCTGAGGAAAAAGGGGGTGAGGTGGTTTAGTTTTTGTCTGTCTTTCTTACCATCCAACTCTTAGTATAATTGGCAAGAAATCAAATTAATTTTTCCCAAGTTGAGTGTGTTTTGCTTGTGGTCGTAATTGGTAAATGATCTCCCTGCTTTTATCTCTATCTACAAGCTTTTACTCTATATCCTGTTGAGGAGGGGGACTGACAGAGCAGCTGGGTGGGCAACTGGTAGCGGGCCAAGGTCAACCCACTATAGTAGCATTAAGAAACAGTTTCTAGGAGGTAAGGCTTGAAATGAGAGTTATTTTTAACACACTGCTTTTTAAGCTTGCTGCTGCAGGCAGTAGAGCCCACAGTCCAGGAGAAAGGGGAAAAACAAGTTGTGGTCAAGTGTCATGTATCTGTATCCCAACAAATGCCTCAAATTTTTGACTTTTGGCAGAAGTGAGTAACTCAGCATGTAATGTTTACTGTTAGCTTTAAATCTGCTTTCTTTCCGTTTGAATATAGTATATCACAGCTGACCAATATGAACGAGCAAGAGGAGGTGCTACTGGAACAGTTTGTGACTCTACCACAACTGAAGCAAGTCATTACTGATAGAGATGAGTTAGTGAAAAGCATTGAAGAGCTGGCAAGTAAGATGTCAAAACACTAGCATTTGTGGCTGTGTTCTGCAAACTGAATACTTTTTAAAAAGTAGTAATAGTGACTTTATTTTACAGAAAAAAACTTGTTGCTGGAGCCTAGTCTTGAGGCAAAAAGGCAGAGGGTGTTGGATAAAGTAAGTGAACAATAAAATCTTTTTCAGAAATACTAGTAATATTCTGTTTTTTTCCGGGGGAAAACGTGTTGATTTTTTTTTTTCTTCCTTCCAGTATGAGCAGCTCACACAGATGAAAGCAGCCTTTGAAAAAAAGATGCAAAGACAGCATGAACTTAGTGAGGTACCATATAGTCCTTTAAGAATACTTCAATAAAACTGAAGTTTTGATTTGTATCTTTATCCATAAAGAATATTATTCTGGTTAAACTCTAATTTTGTATGAAATAGACTCAAGTATGCAATAAAATGGGATGAAGCACCAAACAGTTTGAAAGCAAAACAGTGTTATGATTGCACTACTGGGTTTGGGGGTTGTGGGGTTTTTTTCTAATGCTACAATAGAAGCAAAGTTGGAAGAAGAGAGTGTGGTGAGCGTTTAGAGATGTTCTTAAGTACAATCCTGGGTCAAACCAGTTTTAATAATAGGATGATTTTTGAAGAAAACTTGTTTAATGGTACCCATTCAGCATGATGAGCTTGTAAAACCATACCAGATGAAAATGATTAAAAACATTGCTTTAGAAACTTAAATTTTGTGATTCGCTGGGTATGCTTACTCTGGGCGACATGTTATATGTGCTGCCAAACATTGCACATTCTAAATCACTATTTCAGAAAGCAGTTTGGGGAAGGAGAATAATTTCTTAGTATGTTTACCAGGATATGCATTCAAAGATGTAACTTCTCATAAAACAATTTCTGCACTAAAATCTTCAGTATTTGCAAGACTTTTCACCTGAGAATACAACAGTCCATCAAAATAGCTTGCATAGTACCCGAATTTGAAAATGCTTGAAAAGTAACAAAATACAAAACAGCAAGCAAAAAGTTACGTGACAGCAAACTGAATTATTTCATTGGTGATCTAAATGAATTAAATGTTTCCTCACTTGAAAATCGGAACAGTCTGACTCCTAATGCCTCCTTTCTGTGTGATGTAAGCTGGCTTTAAAGTGCGAGGAGGTAGTTGGCATTGAGAAACTTTCTATTTCTGTAAGAAACCAATTAAGAACAGGACATAATACCCCACTGCTGTATTACCTCTTCTTTTTTCTAAGTTAGATTTGCTGATTCAATTTAATAATGGTTAGGAGGCTGAGGGTTGGGGAGTTGCAGCTGGATTTTTGTGCTGTTTCTCCACATATGCCATATCTTCATATATTGATGTTCACTGTGCACTACCTGGTATCTCCTGTTATCTCTCCTTCAAAGTTCCAGACAAGTCTTTTTACTCGTTCTGTGGGTGAATTTTAGTCATCTTCTATTAAAGTAAGCTCTCCTTATTTTGCACAAGATTAATTTAACAGGAAATTTCTGATTAGATTACAGTTTTACAGTACGTAAGTAAAATATTTTTCATGGGGTAGCTGAAGGGTAGTCGAAGTATCTAAAATCTATAAATAACTTAGTTTTGCAGTTCTGTCTCTGTACAGACTCCTATTAAAGATGTGAATCACATTCTGATTAACTGTCCAAATGTATTAGAGGAAAAATAATGCAATTGTATGCAATAAGCAGGTTCGACTTTTATAATAACAGAAGATTGAGTGTACTGGTTTAGATTAGCAGCCCATCTACTTCATGAGTAGGTGCTTTTTCCCTTCCTGTGTTCCTCCCCACAGTCATTTCAAGGGTATTTAAAAACTGGACAGTAAGGGCTTTTTTACCTTTTTATACTTCTCAGGTTCACTAGTGACTTTGAGTTTCAAAAGTAGACCCTATTTATTGAAGACACTAGAAACACTAATTCTACTCAGAAATCATGCATTGGAGAACCTGTCAGATTTCCAAGTTAGATGCTTTCTACAGTGTAGGGTAAAAGTTGAATAGCTTTATACATTTGTGATGATGATTGTGAATCAAGACCTAAACTAGCAATGCTTTTATCACATTGAATCCTTTCTAGTTTAGCAAGCTATGCTGTTTCTTGGAGATGAAGCTTCATCTGGTCACTTAGGCTTTTATGTAATAATAATACTCTATTCACATATCCTATACTTATACAGTAATTTATCTTTCTTCTTGGAAATGTAGGTTTTGATGGACAGTTTAATATTACAGAGGAGTTTTTATTTTCTTAGAGTTGCAGTCCAAGTGCTCTGCAAGCCAGACTTAAAGTAGCTGCTCATGAAGCTGAAGAGGAATCTGACACTATTGCAGAAGACTTCTTGGAAGGCAAAACAGAAATAGATGACTTTCTTAGTAGTTTCATGGAAAAGAGAACAGTATGTAACATACAAGTTATTCTATTCTGAGAGATATACAACACACAGTGAATAAATCTAAGACTTAAGAGTTTGAGCAGTCCTGTGGTACAGAACAGTGCTTTAGTA
Source organism: Egretta garzetta (assembly GCF_000687185.1). Classification (NCBI taxonomy): domain Eukaryota; kingdom Metazoa; phylum Chordata; class Aves; order Pelecaniformes; family Ardeidae; genus Egretta; species Egretta garzetta. The sequence goes on along the minus strand of NW_009260268.1, from coordinate 7,064,710 downwards.
AGCTCCAGCAAAATAAAAATATATCCCTAAGTGGCTTCAGTCTATTTAGAATATGATCTGCATTCTGAAGGCACATGTTTTTAAGGCGGGAGTGCAAAGGTATCCAGCATTAGACCCTAGTCTCTGGTGTTGCAGGATGGCACAACCTATAAATAACCGTATTCTTGTGCCGCTTTCTTTTATATCCTATGTAGATACAGAGAAGAGAGCTGTATGGACAATTTTAAATTTGTTAAGTTGACGTAGAAAGACATGTTTTATTAAGCAACTTTAATGTTTAATTTATTAAACTTCTTTAATTATTCTGTTGATGGCTATCACCAAATAAGTAACTGAGGTTCAAAAACCACTGTTCTTGCTCATGCTGTGACAAGAGCAACTTACCAGGTAGCGTAGCTTTCTTTAAAGATGCCTAATAAATGCATTTCATAACAGAGGAAACAATTCTCTTCTGTTGTAAGCAGTTGTGGATGGAATAATGTTATCAATATAGACAATTGTTCAGTCTGAAGCTTGGAAAGGGAGGTGGTTCACAGGGTTTTCCTTTTTTAAAGAGCCTGCAAAGTAGCTAAATCATTAAAGAGAAACTGTAGTTTGCATTATAAAAAACTCCTTTCAGAATTCACTCTTCCTATGTCTTGTTTTGTAGCTCTGCCACTGTAGACGAGCCAAAGAGGAAAAACTTCAACAGGCAATAGCAATGCACAGCCAATTTCATGCTCCGCTATAGGTAAACTGCTGTTTTAATATTTGTGGTGAACTCTTTTCTTTACAATTTACCTCATTGTCACACACTTGCAAATTGCTAACTGGAAATGGATTTGTTACAATGCTTAGGGTTCTAACAATGCTTGCTGTAGAACTCAAGTGTGTACTGCATCTGATGTTAGTTGTATTTAAAATGTAACTTCTGGAGGAGTTAAAAATGTCTAATTATGGAAATTTGTCTTTACAGACTTCCTGCAAACTACACCTGCCAAGAGAACGAGTGAAAAACCCAATAAAGCACACTTTTTAATAACTATTATTTGCAAACAAGCATTTCATCTTATGTGGTTGTATTTATAGAAGAGATTGTATACAGAGTTGGGATGGTTTTTGTACAAATTAGAATGTCTCTTTATACTCTCATTGTACTCAAGAATTCTTCTATTGCAATCTTTGCACTAATTTCTTGTATTTATTGTTGATAGTTCTTATTATATTTAAGTTCCTGCTGCTATACTCCATTCTTCAGAGATTAAATATCTAAACATGTAATTTTGACTAGCTTTTTACATTTTTATAAAAACATAATTCATATCTTTTGTATTTTGAACTTTAAACATAGATTTGGCTTGATCTGTGGAAGAGTTTGAGATAAATGGTGATAGGGCTTTGGAAACTGAAGAAATTCATAATTTGAGATTGTCAGTGGATTCACAAGCTGTCTTTTCTTGAAGCCAAAATATTTAAGAACAAGTTTTTTACTTTTAAGAATACAAAACTAAGCATAGCCTGTATTGTGTTTTGGATAAGTAGATTTGGATTAAGCAAAGGATATGTTAGAACAAATTATACTGGAATCAAAAGAGAATAAATGATCTCTGTGTAGATTTGGTGTGTTGTTCAGTAGCACTGATGCACTTGATGTTAGGAGTGGCTTGGTACCTACCACTGTAACTAAACAAACTTTTCATCTAACAATTTCATTTTCATATTTGTTTTTACTCAAAGGAAAAATAATCAGGTCACCTCCCAGTTTCTGTTTTATGCTAAAAAGCACTTTACAAAGAGTAGTTCTGAAGTTCTTTGCAGTTATTTTTTCCTAATTTTAAGGAGCAAAGAAACTAATTTGGCTGGAGTTACGTAGTGTGTTATGTTAAGACCGTTACAGAATTTGGAAATGAGACTTAATTCAGCTCTTTAATCCCTGAATCTTGCCTCTGGTGAGCTGAGTTTTTATAAGATGGGGCTATATCTGGTGAGAATGAGTAGGACCAAGGGAAATAAAAAAACCCCTAAATACATGCATGTATGTTCTCTCTTGGTCTTGCAAAAAGACACATTCTTTTTCTTAATCCTGTCAGTGCATTAGGTTTTCATGGAGGCAGTCAAGTTCCAGAAGAACAGAAGGAATTGTACAGTTCTGAGAGGTAAATAATTACTGATTAAGTAATCTATCAGGAATCTTGCTTCTTTCTTGTCAGGAAGCAGTCTGGAGATAAACCTCTCAGCCAAGACACTGTCTGTGTGCTACCTAGATAGGGTCACAGATTGAAGTCTCAAACTAGAGCACGTCAGTCCAAGCATGTTCTTTTCTGTGTCACTAATCTTCAGTCAGTCCTAAACGCGATGCTCTTGTAGCAAAATGCAGTAAGGTATTTCTTCTGAACTGGAGAAAAGTGAGTAAATTTGGAGTTACGGAAATTACATAAGTGCAAGAAGTCTGTTCCACAGGCTAGTGAATCTTCAAATGGGGCTTTAGTCTCAGCCCTGTCATATTTTATGGTACTGTGGTTGTCTGTCTTAAGCTACTGCCTTTCAGGGTGAGTAAACTATTCACTGGTATTTGATGGGATTTTTCTTTGTAAAGCTGGTCTGAATTCTGAGATTAGATGTCCCAAGCAAATAGAACTATAGTTCAAATCAAAGAAGATACTTAGGTACCTGAAATAATAAACAGGTTGTAAGTGCCATGGTTAAGCAATAATTTTAGAGTATCTTCTTGCAAAAAAGCAGTTTTACTGACACTGCATAACACTGCTTGTGTATTGACATAGCACTTCTGCTAATGTGCTGACTAAAGTCCCAATTAAAACTAAGATTGCATAGGTTTCCAAGTGGTTCTGGACTTGGGTGTCTTGAGTAGTGTGATTTCTGCAGCTCTGGAAAAGAGTTAAATCTTTAAGTTACCAGTGTAACCTTCTTGGCAAACTGCATCTATTTTTGTGCTGAGTGTACAAGTTGGTTTGGATCTTATTCTGAGTATCTAGCTAACAAGCTTAAAGACTAGACACGCAATCCTGTACAGGGCTGCTTTTTTTGTTGCTGTTTCTTCCTCGTAAGCAGAGAAAGGAACAGAAGACCAAACAACCAGGGGTTCTTCCTGAGTTGGGCTAGTATAATCTCTATACATTTTATAATGGCACGGAATGATAGACTTCTGTCCTCATCTGCCGCCTCCTGTTGAATGTCATGTGGTGTATTATGGTGCTCTACTGTGAACTCTAGCCAGGTCACCTGCAGGGGATTTGCTTCCCAAACTAGTACAAGATCTACAACACTTCAGATTTTCCTCTTATGTTAATTTTGTAAGCAAATTTACAAATTCAGGACTTCTCTATGGAGTCCTGATGATAATGGAGGAGAGCCTAGAAGAAAATGTCACCATTCAATCTAAGTTCTTGGTACAGTGTTTCTTGCTCGGCAATATGAAAGTTTAAGGTCTTCTCTTTTCTCCCTCTCTGTTCTCTCTCTCATATCATTGTTCCTATTCTTAGGATTTTTTTCTCCTATTTTTTAGCCCCTTCTGCAGTCACAAACCCATCCTCTAGAAAAGAAGCACGGAAGTCTTTTTGAACAATGGTGTACTGGGTTAGCTACGGCTATCCTGTCACATGTATGAGTGGCCAGCCTGTTTCTGGCCCTTAAAGGACAAGCCAACCTGCTGCTGGTTTGGGTTTTTTTCTTTTCTTTCAGTCCTACACTGGTTGTGCCAATGTGAACATTTTTCCTTATAGGTAATCTCATACTTTCACCAGAAGACTTAGTAGAACACTGGTAACACTCTGTCAGAGTTAGGTTTTTTGGCTTCTAGCACGCTGGTAGTTCACTGTTAAGCGCATTCCTTACCTTATTTTGCTGAAATGTGGCGTGTAGGTGTAAACTCAGCTTTAAACAATTCTGTATGAAGTGTAAGAGAATGGCAGCTGCTGTTAGATGCGTATTCTAAAATCTTTCAAAATGTGTCAAGCGAACTCTTAAGCAATCCGGAATAATAGGCTACCTACAGTGACGTGTTTCTGGAGATCCTGGCACTGTCTCATGCTCATGGTGAGGTGTGCTGCCAAGTGGAAAAGTGAAATAAATGAGCAAGAAATACAAGAGTAAGGAGGTGGCTTCTCTCTGGTGTTGCAGTAGTTTGGGGTGGGGATGAGGGTGCATTCTGTATCGTAACTGCTAATTGAGCCTGGGTTTTGCTTAATTTTAACATCTGATCTTAGTGCTAAATGTTTTCTATGGCTGAATTTAGGCCTTTTGTTCCTCCCCTCTACTTAAATCTAGAAATGAATTCTCCGTGTAGCGATTGTAACTAATGCTATTGCAGACCAGAGCAATTTTAAAATCTAAGTCTGAAATTAGGTAGGTTTCATTTCAGGGTCAGCTTATATACAACTGGTGTTTATGGTACATTCTGCTGGGGCTTATAGAACAAAGTTTTTCTAGATTTCACAGTGTATTTGACATGCTAACCTTTCAGAAAGATGGGGATTGTCAGAAAAGTACAGCGATGCTAGCCACCACTACAAGCAAGACACTATAATTCAGTTCTAAGAATTATCTAATGATCTACTGTAGTTCAGTTGTTTGCTCTGTACATACTCCTGCAGCTTTGCCACTTTGGACCTTGACCAAATGCAGAAGTTAGAAATCTTTTCTGTTCAAGTTCTTGCTACTCCCTTCAAAGACTAGGATCAATCTTTCTAAAGGAGAGATTTAAGAGACCTACAGGTAAAACTGAATGAAAACTCTGGCAACAAAGTTAAGTCAGTTATCACAGCCTTATTGTGTACATTATTCTGAACAGTAAATACTGTAATGTGTTAAACTTGCAAATAAAGGCTTTGGGATTTTTAATACATCTTGTAATTGTCTAACTTGCAGACAGGAGTTGGGCATTCCAGGACTTGTTGGGTGGATACAGAATTGTGCTGGAAACATGCAGTAAGCTACTCAGGGACAAACTTTTAATCTTTGTGTGTAGGGATTTGAGCTTTTCCTGTTTAACCCTTTCAAGAGCAGCAATTCCTGGAGCCACTTTCACTAAAATGGGCTTTGAAAACCCATATTGCGTCTCTAGCTACTGCTTTTGTCAATGCCTTGTTTTGGTCAAATACCTGTAGACATCAAATCTATATTTAGTAATAAGTTACAAAGAAAGCTTTTATGTCAATAATAAGGGAATACTAACATAAAACACTGTGTTCTTCTAGTCTTTGGAAACAGAATAAATTAATCTGAATAACCTTGGCAACGAGCAGACTTAAAAATGAGTCCTTGCCTGAACTCAGGCACAGTGATTCTGGTGGACCTATAAGGTTTCATTAGCTTCTTTCCAGAATGATTTATATTAAAAGACCACTAAATATTATTTTAAGATTTAACATGATTTCATTCGCTGGCTCCAGGTGCTTTACTGGCAATTTAAATAATATGAGTGAAGTTGAATGCATATTTTACCATCTCATCGCCCCACTCTCTGGCAATGTTTCTGGCCTTTCTAAATTCAAGGTCTGCTGTACGCTTGGCCCTAGATCTTTGGCAGATTTTTCACTGGTCTTAGTACTGTTATAAGTTGACCTACTTTTAACTTACCCCACCGCATGTTCTTCCCTTCCCAAACAAATTGTCACCAACTTACCTGTCCTTTAAGGATTTTTCGGTCGCTGTGGTGTTTGCTTGTGTCTGTACTACAGAGCTTAAGGGTGACCAACCAACCTACGCTCAACCTTCAGCCCACATGCAACAGCAGCAGCCCATTGCCTCGACTATGATGTTTGTGATAAACTTGAGGACTCTCTGTGCAGATCAGGGCAGCGTCCACATAAAAGCATCGAGCTAGCTGGTCAACAGTGACGAAACACTTATCGTCGTTGCTCCTTGTTGTTACTGGGTTTTGTTATCAGTTTGTGTCATCAAACAGCTTTCATGCTATGTCAGCTGGTGCTCTGGCTTGCCCCTGTCTTCAAAGAAAGTGGTTCCCTGCCTTACTGCTAATTTTACAAAGAGCTTTCTTTCCTTGCCTCCCTCCTTTTACTTACTTTTTTTCTTCTTATTATTTTCAATTATATCCTTCAGTCTGAGTTGTGCCCTCCAATTTTTTTATTTCTCAGCTTTTCAGAATCCATTACCAGTTTACCACCTTTGTCAATGTCCTGTGTAGAGCTACCAATAAAAGCAGCTAGTGAATATGTTTTCCTCCTGTTCTTCAGATGGTGATCTTCTGTAGAGAAAACTTCAGCTGTTTGATCCCATTGCCTTCAATGTCCTTTAGATGCACATTTTCGTACTAAGGAACAGCCTGAACCTAGTGAGGCTAAAATTGCACCACAGAAATCTGTAATGCTCTTCTAATCCTTTCTTTCCAGCTGTTTAGTTACAGTCATGTGTGTCTGATTTCAAATTACAGTGGGCTTATGCCAAATTTGCAAGGATTTGCAGCAGAGGGGAGATCCCCACAAGGCTACAAGAAATCAAGGTAGTTCATGGGTGGTTTTCTCATCCTTTTTGTTTCGCATTCCCCAGAAAACAAACAAACAAAAAAATATATATATACAGGGGTGTAACATGCTCCCACATAAATAACTCAATTGATAGGAGCCTCAGTTTTCTTAGTTATCAGCTGTAGATTCCTCCATAGGTTAAACTACTGGATTGAAGTGTTGAAACAGGGAAGATAGATAGGAAAATCCCTTGATCTCAGTGACAAAGTGACTCTTGAGTAGATGAACCGTATCACAAAAACTGGGAAAGCAAACCTTTGTTTGGTATGAAATAACACCACCAAATGACCTAAGTGTTTATTTGAAAGTGTTTCTCAGCAGGCTAATAATGCCACAAATACATACATTACAATGAAAACAGGAGTAGCTAGTGCAAAATTCCAAGGACTGAAAAACACGTCACAGCGGGCTGCTAAGTAAAGGCTTAATACAAAATGTTAATATGTTAATATTTTAATTGTAAAGCTAGTTACAAGTTGTTGCATAAGCGACATGAAGACAGTGCTTTGAATTTGCATATATTGCTGTTCTGCATTTTGGACACAATACCATTGTACACAATTTTACATTTTAAAGATGCGCAGTAATAGTGCCCATTTTCAAATTCATTTTTAGGCAGAATATTTGTGTGTTTTGTTTTTGTTACTGACTTTGCAGCATGTTTCTTTAGTCTGAGAAGATCCATTCAAAAGCTCTTAACAGCATGAATTTTACAGGCTATGTTCAAAATACGAAACATTTTTAAAAGTGCAATTAAAATCAGGGCTTTCATTTATTAAAAATTCATAAAGATTAAAAAACAGAAGGCTAGATTCTCAACAGAGTATAAATACTAGCTGTATTTATTTCAGTTGAGCTATAGTGATTTATCAAGTTGAGGATCTGGCCTTACCAGTATAACATCAAGATAAACCTTGCTGTTAGGAATTGAATTATTTGTTCAAAGACAGCAGCTCCCTTAAGAGGATATTAATAATACTGAAGTTTACCTATACTCATTTTTAATAACGTAAGTTCATAGAACAGAATGAAAAGCCATTCCGTAAAAGCAGACTGAATAATAAAATCTAAAGCTTCTAAATTGAGGTATATTTATATAATTTAATTCTGCCTGTAAGTCTGTATTTGAAGGAGTAGTATGAAATGCGATCAAAGTAAACTTACATTACTACCGCTTTGCTTTACTAGAGTTCAATATCACACTGTCTCCAAGCAGGTAAGAGCAGCCATATGGATTATATTTGTAACTGATTGCTTTAATTAAAAAAAAAAAAAAAAAAAAAAAAAAAGAAACTTGGAAGAATTAACATCCTGATATGGAAAGCTTTTTAGTGAGTTTCAAAATATCCCAAATTTTAAACATTTTTCAGTGATTTACTTCCATACCCATGACAGCTATTATTCCTACTCTTAAAAACTATGAAAATTCTTAAACCAAATGAGATTAAACTTTGTTGTGGTGAATCAGTCTTTTTTTTTAAATTAGCACCACCATGCTCTGTTCAGGTTGGCAAATACTAGAAAGGGAAATTTCATGTGAGGCTAAAAAAACCCTTGGTTGTGGTTATACAGTAAAACTTGGAAAAAATACTCTTTTATAACAGTTACTTTATGGGCATAACCTTCCTTTAATTCTGAATTTGGTGTGATGCTTTCGTAAGTGAGGTTTGTAAGTGATTTTGGATTCCCTAGTAGCTACTGTATATGTACCTAAATAAAACATTTTCAAGTGGGAAGCAAAATAGGCTGGAGAATTTGGGGGTTTATTACCTTTAAAATTTTACCTTCATATCGTATGGAGGCAGTTTGGAACGAGGGCAATGTATAAACAATCAAACTTGAGAACAAAACATAAAGAGGTTAGAGTATACTGCCTAACATACCTTTCATTATAAAGGGGTGCTTTGCCACGGGGGCTGCGTAAGTACTGTTAGATTCCTTGACATTTTGCTCACAGAAACCTCTGAACTTTCAACACTGGTTGAGAGTTGAGGCCAAACAGGATGCATTCATGTGCAGCAGCAGCTGCTTACTAAAGGATATTTTTGCAGGGTCAAAGCTTCCTTTCTCCCTTAAGCAAGCATGCCCATTTGTTAGCTTTACTTTGCAGTAAAGGATTCTAGTAGGAGAATATGCAAAATAATTGTTGGAGTTCAAAACTTGACACCTTCCCATGAAAAACAAAAAGAATATACACAATATGTCTGAAGGCAAAAGAGCTCTACAAAAATAAGTCTTGACCGATTCACCAGTAAGGCTAACACCAATGAATCTTTAACCTTTTCCTTATGGGTAAGAGAGTACTTTGGAATTTCACGTCTTTGGAGAAGAACTATTATTTTGTACAATAAATAATTATGGAAATGTGCAAAGTAAGGAATAATTATCTACAGCATTGATAAAACAAATACCACATTGGCTTAACTAAATACAACGGCAGATATTACCTTTCTTTAGCAGTATGTCTTAAAACTAATAATGGCTTGTTCTGCTTAGATCTTTACTTACACAATTGCACAGTTCCCTTTCTTTGGATTATTTCTTTAGGCCACAGACCGCTCCTATTCTTCATCTGATGAAAAGATGTCATTCCAGGGTGTGAAACACTTGACTTCATCTGGATCCTTGCTGTTGTGAAGGTGTTTCAGACTGCCAGAAATACAGCCTCATCTGAATCCTTCCCACTGTCTTCACTAGGCAAGCAGCCACCCCCGCTTGGGGACCTGCAGCTTAGGTCCTCCACACCAGACTCCTGGTCACTGTTAGCTGAGAGGTCAGGATCAGAGCTTTTCAGGTTGTCCTGTGTCAAAATCAGGGCTGAATCTTCCTCATCCCCTTGAGAAGGGCTCCGGGATGGGAATGATTTCAGATCGTTGCTGTACTCCTGGGGAGTGTTAGCTAAGCTGTTGTTGGAAGTCGAAAGCCCTAACTGTTTGCTTCGGTCTTGTTGCTTACTCTTGACTTTATTGTCATTTAATTGTGATTTCTGAAGATTCGCCAGTCTCTGAAATAAAGGAAAGCGTATATATTACATGGACATATTTAGGGCCCAGCGATCCTCTGATGTGTCTGCTTTTTTTTCAAAAAAAAAAAAAACAAAGTTCAGAGCCCAGCCCAACTGTCACCCTTCAAAACTGCCTATTTGCATTGACAGAGTAGGAGAAGTGCACAATTTGTCACAAACCAATGCAGAATTACAGTGTCTTTCTGAGTTACAAGTCCTTCTGAGTTAACGGAAAGATACAAAATTTCTTTCAGGAGGAGTAGTACTCATGCTCCAACACAGGTGAAATTTTATCCCTAAAGAAGTGCACTGTTGTGTCTTAAATGCAAAACATTTGTAGTAATTTACGTGAGAATAAAGCAGGCAGTTGAACATCCTCATGCCGGAGAAGTATGTAGCATGTAGGGGACCATGCAGTGTGTGGAGTTGGGTTTCATTTACCATCAGTTAAGTCTGGGGCATCGAGATCAAGTGTTTATTACCTCTCCTAAGAGCTCCAGCTCTTCTTCCAGCTGCTGCGTTTCTTCCTTCACTGCCATCAGATAGTCAGTAACCGACTGTCGAGGATGCAGCCCCTTTTCAAAGCGGTTGTACATACCGCTCCAGAACCTGGAATTGACGGGAGGGTCAGCGATTTTCTTATTTGGTGAGGTGGCCTCAGAAGACTTAAGTACATGCTTTTTTTTTTTTTTTTTTTTTTTTTTTTCAGAGGCATGTTGTCCTAAATGATCCATCCATGGCTTATTCATCATTAGAGTGTATACGCGTAAGTTCACTGAGTATTTGGTAAGATTTATGATTCATTTGCATTGGGTCTGTGCTGAAGATGCAACTGTGGACATACACAGCTTGACCCACTCTGATACACAGTAGAAGGAAAGGTGAATGTACCTTTGAGTTGGATCACATGGCTGAGGGTGAGTCACTGAACACAAACTTTTGCTGTATTATTTTCTTGTTCTACACTATAGGCTTTAGAACAACGGTACCTATGAAACAGCCAAGGGTAAAGACAGTTTTTTTGTAATCCTAGTTCTCAACCATTGTTTAACTTCCCATGAAGTCAACTTTGAAGTTCAGTATGCTTGGTTTTGGCTGGGGCTGGGGCGGCGGGGGTGCTGTGTGTGTGAGGTGCAGCTAGGTAAGCAGGTTTTTTCCCCCATAAAGAAGAGTTAAAAATCAGGAGTAAAAACCAGCATGGCATCCTGATCTCACAGAACTTAAAGTGACATTTTAAACTGAGCTATGGAAATTGCATGAAGCACATAGGTTGGCAAGCTCTCTTCCTGTTCTATGGAATTATCTGACAAACCTTTAGCTAAACAGCTGAGCTGATTTTTCATTTTCAGGAGGAAAGGACTCAAACTGTAAGTCGGTAGCTTACTCTAGCACTCCTCCTGTCTTCTGCCTTCCCGACAATACATGGCCACAGCCAGACGACTCCGAGTATGTAACCAGTCCACCAGACAGGTTAAGTAGCCCCGAGACCTGCCCTCAGCTGCAGATGCCCAGCCAAGTAGCTGAGAGATATTTTCAGAGCATGTGCATGCTCCTTGGTGGTTTATTATTCCTACCCCAATAGCATACTATTTAAGTCACATTCCCCCCTTATCATCTGATAGCTCATGCTTGGAAATCTTTATGCACCCAAGTAATCCCATTAAAATCAACAGGATTACTCATCTGATGGCAGATCTGCACTATCAGTACTTCTTTTATAAATCCCACTCTCCTAAAGAATACGATTAATGACTATTTTAAAATTGTTTTAAAGTGGATGTGACCTGGAATAGTAGATGCGAAAGAATTCAATTTCTGTCATTTAGGATATTTACTGACCTTTTAACAGGCACTTGTACTTGCAACTGGAAAACAAACTGATCAGTTTTACTTAAATCACAGTTTTAATGAATTTCTGTTCAAGTTCTCCTTAAGTTTGTTAAGATTAATGGCACAATTAATTACTCAAGTCAGAATGTCAATAGTAACATTTCTAAAATTAAAAAAAAAAAATTCAAGTAAAATTTACTGTGTATACTTCAAGGTATAACAACAACATAGGGAAGGCCTGCTTTTTGTTTTACTGAACACTTATTTTAGCAATGAAGCCATATGATTTCTTGAAATGTCCTTTTTATTTTCGCCACCAATTGATTCAAATAAACATCACAAAATCTTGGAATGGAAGAAGTTGAAGCAACTTTGGAAACCACAGACGAGAACAGAACTGGAATAGACATTTCTCAGTGGAAGAAGTGAGTAACCATGAAATTAGGACACACAACTGTCAATGTAGCTTTAATCTTAAGCTGCTTTTCAGACTAATACTCCCTTGTGGAATCGTGCAGAGGTGTTGGCTGGCTATGAGCACACAAGGAGCAAACACATTGCAATCTGAGACTGAATTTACTCTCTGTAAGATACCTTATGGAACCAGAAATACTTAAATACAAAGGCACTCTATTCTGTACTAACACATCCTACAATGCTCGGTAGCAAGCAATACCACCTACTTGTACAAGAAGTTGCATGGAGCCATCTGTGGGTGTAGGGTCCCTTGGGTTTGACCACGGTCTGATCTGTACAAGGGATTCAGGTAATCGGCACGATTTTTCCATAAGTGAGCCCACAAAGAATATGTTCGTTCTTGGATTCTGGAAAAAAAAAAGGTGAAATTAAAAATACAAAGTCTCTACTACAGTTCAGGTATAGCCAAAGCTTAGATGCAACATTCTAGTGCTCTGTACTACTCATTTGCAATCAGCTTTATACTTCCTTAATAGAATTAGACTTAAGTTATAACCATAGAAAAACAGAGCCCCATATTCCTGATCTAGTTAGCAGTGTCCCTGCTCACTGCAGGGGGGTTGGACTAGATGACCTCTAGGGGTCCCTTACAACCCAAAACATTCTATGATTCTATGATTCCTTTGTTGGACGCTAAAAGGCAAAATCCAATCCATTTCCCATAAAGCCAGAGCAGCTGGGGAGAGAGGGTAGAAAGATGGGTTCCTTTGCAGGATGGGAGAGCATCACTGCCATAAAATTAGATTTCAGAGCCATCTCTACAGCAAAGGAGTCCCCATATTTAAAAGCACTCCTACACCACTGATCTGCAATTTCTCACGCAGTTAGATCCTGGGATAGGATAACCCGTGAAGGTTTTGATTTTAAATGGGCTGCAGCACTGAGGCTGCTCTGCATGTGAGCGGTGAAAGGGACCAAATGGCAGCAGCGAGCAGGAACTCCCACCTTCCTCTCTTTCCCAGTGCTGACACGATCAGGATGCATGAGAAAAGCACTGGGTTATCAGGATGTACCCGAGCAGCCAGGGCCCCAGGAAACAGATATGACCATCAGCACTGCCAGGAATGATATTATTGTCTGTGTTTGGGCCTGAGGGCAGGCCCAAACAAATTAATTCATAATTGCTTTGGGGCCAGACAGCAGCAGGATAGTTTGCTGACTCAGGCCTAGGGAGGGCTACCAGACAAAAAAAGCTGTTCATAAGAAAGTATCCGGGAGATCAGGATGAAAGTGTCCTGACATGAGATCCAAAGGCAAGTTAAAACAGAGAAGAGCAGTGACTATTAAACTGAGAACTTTAACTAGAGTTAATATAGTCTTGCATTAGAGCCCCAGTGACAGCTTGCCTGGCGTGTTGCTAATGCTGCGGTAAAGGCAGGGCCGCGTGGCTGCAGGGCTAATGCTCTTGTCGGTTTTCACTAATCCCAGTCACGCACACTGCGGATTACACTCCCAGCAGAGCCACATTGCAGGGGATCAACTTTTTTCGGTATTAATCTGGGTTGCCAGAATATGACGGCCCAGAAGTCTGCATTGCACCCCGCGCCTTATGAAAGCATGTACAGGTAGACTGGCAAATGTCCGACTCCACCACCACCCACAGACACCCCCCTCCCCATGTAAATATGCTACAAAAGAAAAGATTTCTGTACTTCAGCTCTCGTCTCTCCTTCTGGCTGTTACACAGGAAATTCCCAAACTGGCACGAATAGATGTGATGCTGTACATGGATAAGGAATCTCTCATTGAATTCAAAGGCACAAGGAAACTGTTCCATTAATTGCCAAACACACTCGATGAACTGGTCAATAACAGGGGATATCTCCTTCGGATCTCCATCTAAATTGCCATACCTGAAACAAGACAAGATACATTCGATTATAACCTGAAATCCTCTAGGAAAACTGAGCTGACACTAATGAAAACAACCCCCTCACTTTCAGCATGCAAGTCACATCCTAAGCATTCATTTCTAAAATCTTAACTAGTAGTATATGTTTTTACTTACTTACAAAAACGATGCAATATTCATTAAGTAGAATGAAGGCAGACCTTATCATATGCAAACAAAACCCCCCAACTTTTACAGGTGTCTTGTTGCCTTACAGCTGCTAACCACTGGCTGCTGCATAGCCATGTTTTAATGCTATTAATATAAAGTTATACCACAGTAACGTAGGTCATGATAACAATGACTGCAATGACAAAACCATATCTTAGACAGTCGCTTAAATGGCAGACCATTCCCAAAACCAGAAAACTGAGCAGGAGAGGAACAGAATAACCTTGGCAAAAAGCAGTTTAAAGCTGCCCTCTCTTGGTGAAATTTTTAGAAAGTGGGAAATGCCTACATGCTACCGTAACTGCTAAGTGAACATAAAACTTTCTGTCTGTAAAAATGTCTCTTGGAACTACTTGCAATGAAGAAAAAGGAGCCTGAAATATAAAACACATAGAAGTAAAAAATATTTTGTAGGTCTACATATTAGGAAAAAGCATTTTCAACCAATTATTCTGCTTGTCTAGTGTGTGAGATATATATATGTATGTGCACATATATGTATATATGCCAACAGAGTAGAATTCCATAAACATCTAAAATTGAAACCTCTAAATCTACTACTGTTATGCATCAAAAACATATAGCAATATTGTACTGCAAATCAAAGCTACATTTCATAATATCTTTCACCGATGATAATCATAGACACCTGCCAGTATTGTACTAAATACAGTAATTCCTGCTTTTTTCTGGAGTTTCACAGGTGGTGTGGAGCTGCACAGATTTCCTAAAAGTTTTGTTGTGTTTTTTGAAACTAGAACAAATTTCTATGCCAATCAAGCAATATAATGTAATTCAACTCCAATATAAAAATTGCATTTTTTATTTTTATGGGAAATAAAAGGAAATACAAGAAAGAAAATGTGGATGTTTATCCATGTTTAAATATAGAGTCTTCAAATATTTTCATTACATTATAGCATTTACATAATGGTTGTACAAAATAACTGGTCCAAACTGATGACTTTCCACTTCCCTTTACCTGAACAAATCTCTGATCTGAACAAGTCTCTGAACAAATCCTACTGTTTTTGTTAGAACAGAACGTAACAGGAAGAGGATGTTTTACTTAGTAGGTAACTTACAGATATGCCTAAGATTAAGTACTGTCCTGGAAGACGTAGACTTTGCTGAACAGGAACTTAGATGACAAATCTTGGCACTACTGAAAGAGCCACCGGAGTCCAAAGGGATTTGGCCAGCCACATAGATACTACTTTTCTCTCACATGAAGCTCTCAATGCTCATCGCAACTGCAAGACCAGCGCTCAGGATTCCCAATATTGGTCTTGGAGTGCATATATAAGAAAAGACTGATATGAATGTGTTTCCCTTTGATTTTTCCAGGCAGCTAAATTATATAGTAGGAGCAAAGGATTTGGTGGTTTCCTGAGGGCCTTCTGTTGATACGCTTTGAAAGGCAACAAGGAAAAAAAATTGGAATGGCAGTGGATACTGACTATATAAAAATATGTATAGGAAAACCTTAGCACCGCCTTACCTGTGGTTAAATTTATGACCAAAGGAAACCCAGTCTTTTTCAATTAACACCTAAAATGAGAATATTGCATTCAGTGTTGTGGAGCAGAGCTGACACATGTTGAAGCAGGCAGAAGAGTGGTATAAACAAGCAGTATTGGAATCCCAGTTAATTCTTAGAATAAGCAGAAAAGTGACAAGCAAGAATGATGTAAGCAAGCAATATTAGAATCCCAGATAATTTTTAGAATAAGCAGAAAAATAATGAACGATGAGCACCACTACGAACTCAAGACAAAGTAGCAGTCTTCATGGATGCAGATAGGATGCCAATATTTCAACACAACTTCAATTAGCTTGATTCATCATTTTCTAAAATAGAACCTAAAAATGTTTCAAACCCCTTTTAACATGTAGCCAGTAACTTGATACGCATTCCTAGATGATTTACCAGTGCTGATTTGCTTGGAAAAGGAACAGATTTTCCAACATAGCTGCTCATTGCAGTCTAATGTCTAGGGCACACACACTTCTGACACTCAAAACTTCACTGATCCCTGAAAATGAATTCAAACTCTTGCTTGCACCAAAGCTCCTTGGGCTGCAAGAAAGATTCTCATTCAAGGTTAGGAAAGAAAATAAATGGGTATCCAACTGATCTCCACCTTTGATAACATTTCATACAGAAACTGGGAGACCTTCCTTCCTCCTTAAAAAACAAAAGGCATATTTCAGGAGAGTTTATTTTCTGTTAAAACCAAAGATAGTCATCTCAAATGATGCCATAAAATTTTTGTTTACTCTGCAAAAGAGAACCTGCTTACCATGAATCCCTTCATAGTTCTGTAATATGGATCCAATAGAAGGCTCGCTACAGAGCAAACCTGGGCTGTCCTATCCCAGCCATCAGAGCAGTGAACAAGCACACTCACACCTTCCTCAGCCACAGCCTAAGGATACAGAAAAAGTCAGAGACATTTCACAAGCAGGGGGAAAGGCAACGGTAAGAGAAGAACAGTGAGACAGCGCAATATAAGAGAGTATTAATTTGGGAACAGGGAAACCTTGTTCATTTTTTTTATTCTGCCACAGAGTTCTTGAATTACGTTGAGTGTTATTCCTCTCATTTGAAAAGTCTTCATCTCATCCCGTCCTATGCAATATGGTGGCTGCAGCATCACCTGTTTATGCTCCACTACAGGAGGGTGTGGGGTTCATTTCAATTAAAATACATCAATATGTCAGAGAAGACAACTACCTAAAGCAAATTCAGATGCTGCTGATGCTCTAAGTCACATACCAGCAACAGAGCAGCCATATTTGCAATATGGCTCTTCATTTTCCTTCTTGATGGTAATGTCAATAACAGTAATGCCTGCTCCTGATGCCAGCGCTAGCATGGACATTACTACAGTGTACTGCATTGCACACTGATGACATGCTTCTGAAGGTCTGTGGGGAAGCCTGTGGTAGTGGTAAACTTCCATATCTAATAAGCAAGATTGTATCAGTACCTTTAGTGTAAATAACTGGGGAGAGAGGATCCCATTTTATACATAAACACATAAAGCAGAGATCATACTAAGTTCTCCAAAGTCTGGTGTTGCATTATTTTTGGAACTTGAGGGTTTTTTTAAAAAAAATTCTAAGGGGTTTGGCCTTTGTCATTTCTAAAGAACTAAATTCAGAAAGTAGAGAAAGATACGACTTAGAAAAACAAACATTTAAGTTAAGTTTGGGCTTAACAGGGAACAAGGAATAATAATAAATTATCTATGTTTATCTCAAGAGACAAGTAAGTTCTACCAAAATAGAACCCCTGTGGGCAGGAGACCAACAACTGGGAACTGGGAACCATAAAAATGAGAACAGGTCAAAAATGCATGTTTGAGGAGGCATGAGGCTAGCAAGGATAGGATAAATCTTTTTGGACAGTATTTTAAGACTAGCCACTGGGGAAAAGTTGGCAAGAGCTAATGTAAATGACCTGATTTCTCTAAGCTAATGAAAGCTAGTAAGGCTGGGAGAAATAACATGTGCATTTATCCCACAGCTGCCGTTCAGGTAAGAAACTACAGTTGCCTGCTGAGCAGGAAGAAGTAAAACAATAGAAATAAGCAGCTACTGAGGAGGGAAACCCATGAAGTTTTATCCATATCGTACGTAGCAGGTCATGCAAATAAAATGGCCTATAAGAAATCGCAATAGTAATCTCAAAACTAAGAATTGAGAGAGTAAAAGGCAGAGCACAAGGTAATAAAATTAAAACTACTGTTGGCAGATGACAAATATCTGCATTATTTTGGATGGGATTAGGGGAAATAATAGTTTTTTATCAATAGCAACAACTGTTTTCTGAAACAGCTCTCAAGTGTGTAAGTGCAGAAGCTGCTCAAGAGTTTGGCCACATAATACAGAGGAATTGGTTTAGGAGGTGAATTTAGTTGGACGCTAAATAACTCAGAGGAGATAACGCAGTAGCTAATGTTCCTTTAGTACAACTACCATGTGAAGAAGCAGTCCTAAATCAGAAACCTTCACGTTCAAATACCTGGCCTAACAAGATACAGGTTAGTAGAGGCTTTAGTACATTTGACTACTTTGGCAAAAAGAACGCAGAATATCCACACAACAGCACCTAAGAATCATCTCTCCTCATATGTGAAGTATTGCAAGACTTTTTTTTCAGATACAACATCACTGAAGATAACAGAAGTTACCCACAAGCAGAGAATTTGGTCCTCACTTTCTGTATCTGGTTAGTCCAAGCTTTGTTCTCATTTTACACACTTTACCTTTGCAATAAAAATGCCAGCATCCATAATGGCTTTGATATGCTTCAGCCAGCCAGAATTTTCTAGGCCCCAGAGAAAGTCACTCATTGAAGGCGATTTCAGCTCACAAACTGCAAAATAAGCTACATCTTAAATTCACAGCAGTTATAGTCCCTTAAGCTTTCACTGACTGTCCAACCTAAGAGTTATCTTTTCACATATCCCCTGTGTAAAATACCCATCTTCCGTAAAGAATAGCTACTTCACAGTCAAACTTTAATGTTGAAAAAAAGCATATGTTTGAGAAATGGAGCCAGGCCGAATTTCACCCAATATGTTGATTTAAGTTAAAAAGAGAAGCTGTTTCAAAGCCTGTTGCAAACAGTTTACCAAAATACATCCTTCTGTGACGCACAGGTTTTCCAAAATTGTGCTGGGAGTGAAGTTTTCAAACCCCCGAGAGGGGTTGGAAACAGAAAGCATATGATTTCTGCTGTCAGCCAGCCAGCCAGCCACCTGAATTGTGCCACGGCCTCCTATTCCCAGCCACATTTGGTGCTGAAGCTCTGGAAGAGCAGGCCCACCAAACCCAGCCTTCAGCATCACCACAGGTGGTGGTGTCTGAGATAAAGCGATTCGCTCAACAGTTCTCCATCCCTGAATGAAACCTGATTAAAACTTCGCTTGTAGCCAGAAAATATTCTGATGGTGAGGAAAAGCCAGAATTTGTCAAGGAAAAATATTTTCCTGAAACCTTTCTGAGCTCTATGCTGTGTATAAAGAAAAAAACCCAAACCTCACAGTTTTTACAACATTAAGTTTCTATCCTGCTCTATCCAAGTGTCTATTTTTTAATATTACAGAGTTTGTGACATCAGAAGGAAAAAAGGGCAATCAGAATCGAATTCAGATACTTCAATCCAACAGCAAACAGATACTCAATATTTGGTGCAACCTGTTTTCAAGAGCAAGATACTAAATTCACCACATGAATAGATTACACATTTATTTTGAGCCATGTAGAATTTTACTGTCTTTTAAGGAAAAAGATACCAACTAGTGAAACATATTTAAGGAATACGGTGAAAAAATGTCATGGTTTTTACTGAGTTAATGTATGATCTGTGAACTAATAATGTCTTGGTAAGCCCCTCGTCCTCTGGAAATCTCCTAAAAGACTGAGTTAATTATGGCCATTATGACCAGTGGCAAAACTACAGTTTCCCTCAATGTAATTGGAATCTAGTTTTACAGACCGAAGCCAGAGTTTATACCACATCTGAACATATCCAGCCATCTTAACCCTATTTAATTCGGAGGCAAAATAGCCTAATGTGTCCATACAGAGTCTTGCAGTCTTTGTACATAGGCCCTCTTCCAGATGGTTCTTTTAAAAGTCATTTTTGAAGGTTATTTATAAAAAATGCATAGATAGCAGCACTGAAAGCAAACACCTTTTCACATGATTAATGCTCCTGTGCAGATGGAAGCGTGACCAATTAGTAGCTGAATTCTGGATGAAGCTGCTGTCTCTGTTTACAAAAGCCCAAGGTAAGGCTGAAATAGTGCTTTGCTCATTCCCACCACCAAATTAGAGTCAATATTTACTGACCACTTCACTGAGCAAAGTTCAAACTGTCCTAAAGGCATACACCGTATATTTCACAGGATTTTGGCTACTGATCTGGACCTTAATACCGAGTTCAATTATGAATTCAATTATGAGACTTATCCTAAGGGGAAAAGGCGTTTCCATCTCAGCAGAAAAGATACCAAAATCTTGGAGAAATAAGACCTGTTGCACCTGCTATGTGGGCATGGGAAAATCAAGAGCTCCTGGGCAGAGCTCATAGCAATCCAGCGGTGCTCCCTTCCCCAGGAGGGAAGGATGAGAACAGGACACATGGTGGAAACTGCCTCTTCCACCAGCAAAAGTACCAGAGCGGAATGCTGGACCAGTTCCTCCATTTCTGACAGCACAGCCATAGGTAGAGGAAGGAGTACGTGCTGGGGGCCAAAGCCTCGGGCGCTCTTTCTGGCTGGTCTGTCACTGAAGTCCAAGGATCAGAGGGCTGCTCTTAACATCAGCAACTACTGCTCCTGGTATGAGGGGAGGAGAAGCTCATATCTGCTGTTTAAATACAGAGAGGGAGCACGTGGGGTCATCACCTCAATGCACAACAAATGGGGGGTCAAGTCTTGGCTGGCCCCTGGGAGGTACAGCAAAGCTCACCCCACCACAAATGCCAAACAGCAGCCTCAGTCAGCCCTTGAATCTTTATGGAGAAAAGCCCTTGTGCAACGTTTCATTCCACTATTAAAAAATACTTCAAGGACATTGTGCACAGCATCAAAATTATCACAAGGATCTTCACATACACTTCTCTTTTAATGAAAAAAAATCCCCAATGCTATACTAAAGCAATATGAGGCAGCAGAGACAAAAGTAAAACTTTTTTTTTTCCTGGAAGGAAATCCCAGCATGTTGAAATGCATTTTACTTCCAGAGTACAGGCAAATCTCATAATTTTTTGCATATTCTGAAAAAATGTTCATTTTCCTAAACATGTAATCATTTTATAATGCTGATATATTTTGCCAAAAATTAACATTATACAAGAGTAAATACATGTTAAAGTTAAGATAAATAAAATTGCTAGAATTAAAGTCAGTAAAAGCTGAAACCAAATTTTTTTACCTACTCAAATAAATTATTGACCTTATTGTAAGTATAAATTAATTTCTTCAACTTTTTCCTAAAGAAACATCACTGAAATGAACACATTCTTAATATAAGTACATTTTCCAATGGAAAACTGAATAATCAGGTTTTTTTTTCAAACTTCCTCAGCATTGGAAGTTATTTAAAATTGTACACTGAAAATAATCTGCAGTCTCTCCTGTGAAAAAGATCCTCCAACCTTCACTGCTGCTTATCTCCAGTAAGTTGAAGAAAATTGCCCTTG
>NW_009260268.1:7034050-7043371 GCF_000687185.1 Egretta garzetta | reverse complement strand
ACCATCAGACCCATTACATCTTCTTGTCCTTTTCTCCATGCTGTACACTTCCAAGCAACAATGCAGCACACATTAAGCTAAAACCAGTTTTCATCAGCCTCATTTGTCTTTTCAAAGGTTTTTATGTACCTTATGACATCTCACAAGAGATCACAAGCAGCAGACATATTTTATAATGTTTGTAGTGTAATGTGATGTTTAACCTTAGAGATTCACCTAGGCACGTTTAAGTACTCCTTGATAAAAATTTAAAGCTCTTAGGAGGACAGGCTGAGAGAGTTGGGGTTGTTCAGCCTGGAGAAGAGAAGGCTGTGGGGAGACCTGATTATGGCCTTTCAGTACCTAAAGGGGGCCTATAGGAAAGATGGGGAAAATCTTTTCAGTAGGGCCAGCTGTGTCAGGACAAGGGGTAATGGCTTTAAACTAAAACAGGGTAGGTTTAGACTGGATATAAGGAAGAAATTCTTTACAATGAGGGTGGTAAAACACTGGAACAGGTTGCCCAGAGAGGTGGTGGAGGCCCCATCCCTGGAGACGTTCAAGGCCAGGTTGGACGGGGCTCTGAGCAACCTGATCTAGTTAGCGGTGTCCCTGCTCACTGCAGGGGGTTGGGCTAAACGACCTCCAGGGGTCCCTTCCAACCCAAAACATTACATGATTCTATTATATGTATGTTATCTTCATCCTTGACCAAAAAAAAAAAAAAAAAAAGCACTTGAAAGCTTTAAATGCTTGAAATCACGGATATAACTTCTCTAATTTCTAACCTTATCAGCCAGATTGCTAAATATGAGATTTCAATATAACAAATATAAAACCTATGAAAAAAAGCAGTTGTTTTGAGCATATGGCTCATTTAAAAATAGGTGCTAAGAAGTTATGCCCCCCAAGCAGCCTGAAGGGTTAAAGGCATTAGAAATTACCTTGTTACATGTCAGCTTGGGCCATGGGCCTGTCTCACAAACTTTTGTCTCAAAAATAATACACAGCACTGTCCACACAGCCAGGCTGGTTGTTTACTATTTTAACTGCAATGGCCTTAAGCTGAACAAATAAAGGGACAGGTTTATTCACCCGGCCTCTCTCCTAGCCAAACAAGACTTTGTAGTGAACTGAAAGTCCTATTTCTTTCCTGAGACCCTTAGACCAAGGAATGAAGTAAAAATAAGTAATGCGGAGAGTGACTGTTGTACCTGCATCACACTTTACTGCTGGCTTTCAAGAACTGCTCTTACTTGAAAACAGAGCACAGCTCTCCTGTCGTGGACAATGTAAGCCCTTCCTAGATCTAAAATTCACATTTGCATACAGATAATGGGAGACAAATGAAGAATAAAAGACCATGGGCAGAGCATCAAGTCAAGAACAGCTAGATCAAGCCAATCCAGGAGACGACAGAAGGTGTTGACGGTATACATGAAGTAAATACTGGGACTCTGTGGAGTGGAGCAAGCACTATTTACTATTTGCTTGTTAAAAATCAACAAGCCATTGAGGGTCAAGGATGGCTTATTTATTCTTATCCTTTCCCAGAAGGCCTCTAAACAGTATTGTACTCCAAATATTAAATGGCAGTGCAGATGTGTTCATATATACACTGATAAATATTTACAAAGCAATTATTATTAATTTCCATGGGATTTTAAAGGTGCCGAATGGTTGCACTCATTGACTGTGAGTTTCATAAATAAACCTGATGTGACATGCTCTATACAGGGAATGAGTAAGTGTTTATTAAAATTCACAGTCTAAAATGCATGACTACCTTATTGACCAGATACAAAAATCAAACCATAGGTTTTCTAAACTTAAAAAAAAAAAAATCTCTTGTATTTTCCACTAGCAGCAAAGTCAGCTATAAGTGATTTTTTTTCATTATACCACCAAACTGTAAACTGCAGTAGAAGACGCAGTAGAAGTAAAGTATATTGAAGTCAAATGAATTTTGTCATTGAAGTAAATAATATTCAGATTTCACCCATGAAAACAAGGTGTTTGCACAAGTAGGAAATCACCACCAGTTGCGATGATGCTCCATTGCACGAGTCCCATTAGACAGCAGGCAGCTGCATGCAGCACACCAGGCAAAGGGCTCTTTTCATACCCACTTTCACCGCTGCTGATTTCAGAGCAGTTATCACGATTTGTGTGACAGAAGGGTCAAATCTTTCCTCTAGTTTTCAAGTGTAAAGAAATGTATTACCTTCGAGCATTTTCTGCAGACTGTTTCTCATGACATGGATGTTCTCGATGCCTATGAACTGAAACTTGATGTTGGAGTAGTTGTCTTCGTTTTCATATCCCTTCCCCGCTGCCCTGTTTGCCATTGCGTTGAGCTGAAAAAATTAAGGAAAATCAGATGAAAACCGGTAGCAAACAGATTCTTTTCAACACAAAGCTCGTAGTCTACTGCATTAAATCAGAGGGATTTAAATCAGGCACAAATAGGAAGCATTTATCACAGTGTCAACACAACAGGTTAGGAATGGGAGGTCTGTTCACAGCCTATTGCAAGGTGCTTGGTGGCTGAGGCTCGGACCTCTATTTCACACAGAGTAAAACTTCATTAGTGAGGTTAGACACAAAAACCCACAGCTTATGTAAGGCTCCTCTGCAAGAGCATAAAGGTTTTAATTTGTTTTTTAAAAGCTATTCTGATTTTAGTTTTGATCAGCATTATGTTCACTAGCAGAATATACCCAGTGTCTTATCTGCCATGCCACTGTTACATAGCATATATACACAGCAATGTTGCCCAAATTACTGTGCTTTACTGCTCAAATCATCCACAAGTTGATACAGCTTGCTTCTTTGAAGCTTGTATTAACGAAGAAAGACTTGGAGTAGTTTTTGCTAAATGTATAATGTCCTGGTTCTAGATGCGTAAGACCACAAAAGATTTGAATTGACAAAATTACCACAAATATTTTCACCTGCAGTGCATCACTATCAAATATTTTGCTGTGCTTCAGCAAAAAATACATTCAACTGGAAGCTGGACTGTTGTCTTTGAATCTGTTACTTGCTTCCTAGCATGGGAAAGTCGCTAAGTTCTTCTTTAGTTCAGTTTTCCTAAGCATAAAATTAAGGGGGTTTTTAATACTTATTTTCCCTCCTTTTGAAATTCTTAGGGGGAAAACTATCTGTCAAGACCCGTTTGCCAAATATTGATCTCTGGGCTGAAAACTAGAGCCGATAGAAATTAATTAAGTACTTTTACTTTATTAACCTATTTTTTATTATTATTTTGTTATTATTTCCTGTAGCATAATTTCACTGCCCAATAGAAATTGCCTTCTGGCATGAAGTCCCTGCTCTTCTATGAAATGCACACTGTAAGGCTGGGGAGCCTTTGAACTTCCCAATAAATATGCAGGCTCCAGGAATAGCAAAGCCACCCATGTGGCAGAACCTCCACACCTCTAAGCTCAACCAACAGCTTCTGCTCGGGAAAGGCTGAAGAATCGAATAACAATGGATATTGCACATCCAGACAGCAGGACACTAAGAAAGCTTTTGGAGAGACCTTATGATGTACCCGTTGGACAAAAAATGACTCGTCTTCATTGCAGTGAGAGCCAATGCTTATGAAAAATCAAAACAAAGTAACCCTTGGGCATTGCCTTGGGGACAAGAGGCTATGCAGGTAACTCCATTTCCAGTTTATTTCCCAATATTGCAGGCAGTACTATAGATCTGCTGCTTCTGTTGTCACTTCTGAAACTCACAGTCAGGTACTTCAGTACTCAGCTAGTGGTATCATGGGAAACACAAGAATGTGTCTCTTCCACCCCAAACACACATAGTCCTGATACTCAATTTAATTTGGAGTCAGATGCTTGCAGTTAAGGAAGATTGGCTACCTGCTGCCAACTTATCTCTGACTAGGATGAACAAGTCTAGCTTTTTCACATCATATGTCAAAATACGTTGCCATGGGCCAACTTTGACCTCTTAACTTTCAAAGGAAACAGCTGAAGACTAAATGCTTTTTATGCCATTATAATTTCATTTTAGATATATAAGCAACCAAACAGGTAACACTACTTTTCAATTCTTTTATTCTGCCTAATTTAAATCAATGAAATAGGGGATTTTTTTCCCCATCTTCACACGTTCTAGCACATCCATTCCCACGAGCAGAACTTGGCAATAGGAATATAGTTACATTTGCAGACCACCATTAGGAATTAGAACATTGCATGAATTTCATGATACAATGGAAGGAACCATACTTTAAGATAGGAACATAGGCAAAACCCCAGCATTTTTCATTTACTCAAGTCTCGTGTAAAACTTCTTTTAACTTGTAGTATGCAATTCAGGAAAAATTACAGGCAAAAAACCCCGTCTTGTCTATCAGCCAGCAGTCTGCTGATGTTTTGACTATCAATGAACAATAAAAAAAACAAGATACAGCCTGTGAACAGCATGTCGTTTGAGGACAGAGTCCTCAGTGTGACTTGCTAGAAAGATACAAATTATCTGCTGAATCCTAAGCTTTCTCTTTTGAAGTAGACATCAGTGTTCTAATACAAATAAAATGAAGCAGTGTCTCTCTGCAATGGCATATAGCTTCAGCAAGAAAGATCTGTATGCATGAGTCTAAGCCACCAGAAATCCCCAAGACCCTAAATGAAAAACATTTAGCCCCTAACTAACCTAATCCTCAGTACAATAAATGCTATTAACTGTCTCTGCCGCAGAGCAATTTTATCACAGAAATCCTTCATTAAGACAGTTTGAAATAGCCCTCTTTAAAAGCAAATAAATATAAGGTTAAATTTGCAAGGCTTTCTGACACTCATTTATTTTAAATATTGTCAGTTGCCAAACTTTGCAGCTGCCACAATATTTACTAACAAGCTTTCCACATCACCTACCAAAATTCCATCTGTTGCTCTTGAAGTAGTTGCTGCAAAGCCTGTCCTCACTTAATCTCAATGAATATGAGGACACAACCTCTAAAGGGAACAGACCTCACTTGCCAGATTTCCTGGCATCTTTGAAGTGGAGAATAACCAAGTCCTGTCTTGTTATAGTTATAGAATTAATTTGGTTTACTCATAAGCAGTAAGTTTATACTAGCTTATTCTGTAAGCACATGGAGGAAGGAGAAAACGAAGAAAGACACTAGCCTAAGTAAAGCTCTGCATATGCTCATCCTGGATTATTTAAATGAAGTGGAAACACAGCTTTCTTCCTCAGCCAAAGCTTTTGTTTTGAAGATTATAAAGCACAATGAGGGACAGCATATGAAGAGCTCTTGGGAATGCTGGATTTGCTGGCTCATCAACATTCATCACCTTTGCAAGGAACCCATTCCGATGACAGAAGCAGCAGGTGGGGTTTTAGCTTCCTAGAGCAATGGGAAACCTTGCACCAGACTTGATAACTTACCTTTATGTTTGCTAAAGGTTCCCTGAGGAATGCCAGGAACAGCTTGCACTGACACCTATCACTTCCTACATGTTAGATTTATAGATGCACTAGGAGCTGCAAAATTAACTGTAACAGCTGTAACAAGACTGTTTGGCACTTGGGATCACAGGGGCTTTAGAAAATCAGTCCATTCTTGCAGCACAGAGAGGGATAAGCAAGGATCTGCGCAGACAAATTTCCTTACATTGAAACTTTTTTTTTCCCCCAGAGAAGTTCAGTGAAAACGTAAAACTTTAATCTGCTGACTGGCTTCTGAAGAAGCCAGCGTTGCAGGAAATATGCCCCCATTCATGACCAAGTGAGCCAATTTCATGCTCTCCACAGGCTTTTTGCACTGCACTTGGGAGGTGTCTCACCAAAGTCATTTACCAATAGAATTTACAGGATGGGACCTTGTGAAACATCATTAATAGCTAAGTCAGTAAGTGTTCAGTAATAAGTCCCATCAATGAGTGACCTCCTTAATTAGGGAAGAGTACCAATATCATCAGCCAGGAAATGCTAAGCTATAAATATTATCACATACAGAAAACTGTTAAACAAGCATTATTTAGGCAGCCAGGTCTGTGCATCCTATCCAAAGCCTTCTCTGAATGCAGTCATACCAATCCTTTCCTACTGCTCATCACGATTGATTTTCTTCAGGACCACAAGTAAGGTGGTGTCATCCTCATCTTCCCAATAAAAAAAGAGAGAATTGAAGGTGAAAGTAGTCACTAAATTACAAAGTATAACAACACATCCCAAGGCCATGATTTTCTGGCTACATCCTCCCCTTGCAGCTGCAAGCGCTCAGCACTTTCCCACCAGCCCCCAGGTCTTCAGCCAATTGTCAGCCAGAGAGGTTTCTTGTTTCTGCTCCAGGTGTGCCAGGTTTGCCCTTCCTCGCTCCCCTCCTCGTGTTTCTCTGCTCTAGTCACTTTGCCCTTTCAGGCTCTGTCTCCTGATCTCAGGGTGCTGAAACAACTTCTTTGTTCCTTTTCCTCAAGTTTTTGCTCTCATTTCTCCTTTTCCCTTGCTATAGGTTGTGCTATATCTACTAGGGATTTTGTGGAGATTTGCCCCTTTTTTGGTTTCTTTTCCTTTGCATGCTTTGGTAACTTCAGCAGGGAAGCTGCTGATAGTGTAAGAAAGAACATATCCCTGCTCCCACCTCCAGGCACTGAAGCCTATCTAGTCCTCATCACCTCGAGCTGTTTGCTAGCCTGCCAAATTTGAACACAAGTTTTGATAGCTTTCATCCTCTTCTAGATCATTACTGTTTTTGTGTTTCTGCACAGCATAGTTTTTCTAAAGCTTTTATCTTGGCCAGAGATTTTAGTCAATTATAGAGGTATGGTGTCTGCAATCACCATTTACCATATTTCAGATTCTCTCTCAAAGATGCAGAAGTGTTGGAGATACTCAGATAAGGCCTCCTCAATTCTTGAAACCAGAGTAAATTGTCTTTCCTTAGCCTCATGCACAGGTTGTTGAAATTTTCCCACTTGCAAGAGATTTGCATGGAAAATTTTTCAGTATAAGTAGGCAGAAGTTTGCAACATTACAAACAACTGTAAATACAGTTTTATAATGGGAATTATTTTTCACTAGCCTCATGAGTAATATAGTTACTGATAGCTCCTCTGTGTGTGTAAAGAGTTACTATTCCAACTTACTTATTTTTCCACATCTTAATATTTTGTTAAGAATAAAACAGAAAAGCTTGGTGTAAAGAAGAAAATTCTCTGAGAGATAAAAATGCAGGCAAGGTTCCTAGTAGAGATTCCCCTGCTAACTCCTGATTTGCCTGTGGAATTACACAGGTACAATAAAGATTGGAAGTATGGTCAATCATTTGGGCTGTGCATCCTCCTTAATGTATTCAGCCCAGATTCGCTCTTGCTATGTGCAAGAAACTTAATGTACTTACTTTGGGCCGAGTGTCAACAACGTATATGAAATCACTTTCTGGATTTGCTTTTCTAATGGCCTGGAGCATCTGTTCATCCTCAAGGCATCGAGCGCTAAATCCAGATAAAGGCTGGCTGCTTCTACATATGGAGGCCTGCAGAAAAACAAAGAGATGAAAAAAAAATCAATGTAGCAATTAAGCAGAAATTATTTAGTATCCAGAAGCATTTACACAACCAGTTCATTAGGTGTTTGCATAGGTGTACAGTTACATGGGAAGGGCAGAATGATAAGATGAATTACATGTTAATAAACAAATTCGTTTTAAAAGGGCGAGGAAATATTAAAACAATACAACCCAAGTCTAGTCTTGAATCCAAGTCGTAGAGCTATGTTAAATATAGCATTTCCCTAAAGTTGAATAGCTCCTTAAAGGTGGTCTCCAGACGCAGTGATTACAACATTGCAATGACAAGAACGCTGATAGAATGTAAAGAATGGGTCCTTCTGCCCTGTCACTCACACTTACCAGTTATGATACTGATGACACCCAACTTGCACCAATACATCCTTTACTAAACAGCCTGAGACACCATGAGTCCAGGAAACAAAAAAGCATAACATGTGGCTAGATCGCTGATGGTGATATATTTTTAGCACTGCTCCTGGAGAAAGACCTTACTGCACGGGAAGCAGGTCAGGCAGCCTGACTCCTGGAGTATATTTATTAATCAGTGCTGCTGAAGAAGGCAAGAGTTTCTCCACACACCCATCAGGATCAACTATCCAGGTGAAACAGGGGAAGAGGGAACAAAACATGAAAGGTTTTTATTTCTGTTGGGCAGAGGGCAGGTAGGTTTGTAGAGGGCAAGGGGCTAATACATGCACTTTCTGAGTACTGAACATAAGCATGAAGAGAACCTGCCTGATGAAGGTCATGACCTGTGCAGACTGCCCTGCAGATTATTTATTACTCTGAGAAGGGACATGCTCATTTTCAGCCAAGTCTTTGAACTATCAGTAGTTAGTAAAATGTGGATCTTTAATCCAGAAATCTTGAATTGGGACAGCCTGTTGGGAAGTCCTGGCCATCTTCCAGCACTAGGAAAGACCTCTCGATGTAGTTGCCAGTCTGGGACTGAAACAGAAGGAGATATTAGACACACAGATACTATGTGAGTACTAAGGGGACACCATCCTCCTAACTGGGAATGACAGCTGAGCTAAGCCAGTCCCTAGGGGACTGGGACACAAATGTAAAAGCACTCAGTCCACGGGATCCTTCAGTCCAAGGGTCTCTTATACCTCAGCCACCAGGAACAGAAATGCAAATAGTTTTGGTACAGGCTTTTTTCCAAATGGTTACAGACAAGTGAGCCTGTTCCTCACTCATCCCTGAGAACATCTGTCAAGGAGAGGAGAAGGTAGCATTCCTTGTTATTAGGGACAAGGAGACTCTCTTCAACAAAGCCGCAACATGCTGCTCAGCCAAAATTTGGTAGCTCTTTCATCCATCTCTTTTGGGCCTATTCACGGATCTTTTCTTCAGAGGCTACTCCTGACTCTGTAATAGTTGCAAGTGTAGTTTGTCCTCCTCCTCGATTTGCTCTCAGGCTGTTGCTACCAGATGTTGAATTGCTCTATTCTCCTCCCAATCACCTGCTACCAGCCTTCACTCTTCTGCCACCCATGTTTCAGGACCTCTTGTACTACTCCACTTCCTTGTGATACAGGGATCGCATTTTCTTGTGTTAGCTGGATGATGAAGTTGGGTTTAAATGCCTGCATTAAATGCCTATTAATGAACTAACCATAATTCCAGCGTGTGCCATACGTACAAACCACATCAACGAGACTATACTAACCATCTTTGATTTTTTTTAAAAAAAAATCTCTAATTTCTTCTTGTAAAAGCTTTTGTTGTGGTTTAACCTGGCAGGCAGCTAAAACACCACACAGCCATTTGCTCACTCCCCTCCGTGCCCA
>NW_009260268.1:7008042-7033942 GCF_000687185.1 Egretta garzetta | reverse complement strand
CAATGCAATTGCTCACCACCCACCAATGCCCAGCCAGTTTCCGAGCAGCAGTCACTGCCCCCTGGTCAACTCCCCCCCAGCTTCTATTATGAGCATGGTATCATATGGTCTGGAATAGCCCTTTGGCCAGTTGGGGCCAGCTGTCCTGGCTGTGCCCCCTCCCAGCTTCTTGTGCCCCTGGCAGAGCATGGGAAGCTGAAAATTAACCTGGCTGGCAACTAAGCACCACGCAGCCACTCATTCACTCCCCCCCCTCCCTCAGTGGGATGGGGGAGAGAATCAGAGAAAAGGAAAAAAAGTGAGACCCGTGGGTTGAGATAGAGACAGTTTAATAAGAGAGAATAATAATAATAAAAATAATAATAATAATAATAATAATAATAATAATAATAATAATAATAATAATAATATATGCAAAGTAAGTAATGCACAATGCAATTGCTCACCACCCACCAATGCCCAGCCAGTTTCCGAGCAGCAGTCACTGCCCCCTGGTCAACTCCCCCCCAGCTTCTATTATGAGCATGGTATCATATGGTCTGGAATAGCCCTTTGGCCAGTTGGGGCCAGCTGTCCTGGCTGTGCCCCCTCCCAGCTTCTTGTGCCCCTGGCAGAGCATGGGAAGCTGAAAAGTCCTTGACTGTGTAAGCACTGCTTAGCAACAACTAAACCATCAGTGTGTTATCAATATTATTCTCATACTAAATCCAAAACATAGTGCTGTGCCAGCTACCAGGAAGAAAATTAACTCTATCCCAGCCGAAACCAGGACAGCTTACTAGAAGAATTATGAAAGCAAGGCCAAAATAAGCAAACACTTCAAAGCTGCAGACTCCCACTTACATTGTTATCCTTGCAGTAGTAGGAAAGAGCTGGGAAACGCCTTCGGCTCCGAAATTTAGAGCTCCCCACTATGATGTGTGCAGTTGCAGACTTTGGTACATACACTTCCGTAGGATAGGAGTCACAGACCTGTGAAAGGAAACTCTGCTTATTCAGTCTACAAAATACAACTAATATTAGCCATCTCCACAGCAAAACCAAAATACCAAGGAACTAATCTCAGGGAATATTCCATAATTATTGTATACATATCACTGACATTTCTCAAAACAGTCTTTTGAAGCTGGGAACTATTAATTCTAACTTACAGATGGCAAAACTGAAGCAGAAGGGTTGAAGGGCTGTATTTCCAAATGGTAATTCATGCCTCACTGAGAACAGACAGGTATAACATATATTCATACCAGAAAAGATTCCCTATTATGTACAGCAAGGTTGTATTTACAACTGCAGATTCGTCTGCAGCAGAATTTGGAAGTAAGGATGGGAGTGGGTCAAGTTCTCAAACACCCCTCTGTTAAAATGGGAGGGGACTGTAGAGCCAATTTTTCCAGCAAATCTGATTTAAAAAAAAATGACAAAATAGGGATTTGGAGAAAACAAATTAATCCATATGAAATGAGGATACCAAAAGGCAAGCAGCTCTGAAAATGCCTACCACTTCTGAAAGGAACCCAATGAGGCTGCAAAAATACCCAGAAGTTCCTCTGGAGACAATTGGGACCACAAATATGGCCCTGGTCTAACTTCCCTTTCCTGATACTGGCATTCTAGCCAGTGTCAAATGGATTTCCAGTATCTCCCTGGGACTTTCTGAGGTGACTAAGGATGCCCAGGAAGAAATTAGGTTCTAAGAGAGTTGGAGATACGTAATGAAGGAGAAAGAAGAGGAAGGGCTTGTTGTTACAGACGCTGCTGTGGTGAACTGGGGTTTATTCATGATGCCATTTTTCCTACACTTCATCTTAAGAGAGGTTAAACACTTTTTCTGCTTGTTTTTACCAAAAAGAAAACAAACTCTGACAGCACATTCAGTCTTCCCCGAGAACTTCACAGGCCTTCCTTAACATGGATATGCTCCTCCAGCAACAGAGTCAATGGAGTCCATGGACAAATTTCCTTCAAAAATACTTTGGTTACTATTTCTCACAATTAATCAAAATTCTAGGGACTTCAATCATATGGGACTGAACTGGGCAGGATAGCAGACAGCTAGGAAGAGTTATGACCTGTCAGATGACTGAGAAAAACACTAACAGTCAAACACAGAGGTTTCAGAGGCTGGCCAGTGAGGAAAAAATATTGCCAAATACACTGTTTCAACTAATTTTTTATCTTAAAATGACTGTGTAGTAATTTTATATAAACCTACATGTCAGGAAAATGCTCATTCAGACACATAACATTAGGTATGATTTAAACTTCTCCCCAGGCAGCCAAGTACTAATGTTTAAAACTTGCTGTGTACACATTTTCTGCGCTTAATTTCCACATGTATTAGACAAAGACACATCCTTTCTATGTGCTTTTTAATGTGAAAGAATGGAAGAACTGCACCTTGCTACATGTGTGTACAGCACTGAGCACAAAGGGATCCTGCGTCTAAGCATTTTGGTAGTCCACAGTCAGCCTGCTGATTCACTTTACACCCTCTGTAACCGAAAAATCACAACAACTCACTCCGTAGTCTCTGTTTACATCACTAATCTGCCAATAGTTGTTTGGAATACCCATCCGATTATATTCTTCATTGAGGTCCACAAGCTTCCAGCCTTGTTCTCGTTCTTCTTTATCTAATTTTGGATTGAACGAGAAGCAATACAGCTCTTCGTATTTCACTGGAAAAAAAAAAAGCAAACAAACAGAAACAGTAAAACACTTCAGATTTCTCATCCTGAAATCATACTTCAGAGCCAAATTTGGTATTGTCCTTTATGTAGTTTCTCTTTTAAAATAGCACGCTTTACTAGACAAAAGCACGTATCCTGGCTTATAATAATTTTCAAGTGTACTTTGAAAGTACTGTGCTGTTTTGTTACTTGTATATGTTGCAGTACATGTGCCTGATTAGTAAAGCTACTTAAAATATACCGTTCTGCTAGAGCTCCTCTCTACTGAATTGTAAAAGCCTCGCCCAGCACAAAGATAAAATGTCAGTGATAATAAGCTTTCATCCAAAGAAAACTAGTCAGTACCAGAATAAGCACTTGTTCTGCAAAAGAATTTCCTGGGCAGAGGTAGCTCCAAAGTCCCTTTATTAACGTAACATCTGTCCCGTGGCAAAGACAAAAGCTCTGACCAATGGACTATGCAGCACGATCTTCCAAAAATGAACTAACTCAGAAGTCTTTGTCCCTAAATAGGGAATTTTCCAATACATTCAATGAAATACTAGTTTTGTGGACTGCAAAATTCTATCCTTAAATTAGCAGCGAAGACATTCATGATACAGATGTTGTAATGGCATAAAAATAGCATATGTTACATCAGTCATTCCATCATGACCATGAACTTGTGCAAGTAGCTATGCCACCTGCCACGGTCTGTCAAGGACTGTATAATAAACTTTGCTTGTGCTGGAGTTTTAACTTTTTTTTAGGAATATATCTGCATTTATGTTCGTGAGTGTCTTAATCCTGGTGACCCGTGGCAGCCAGACACCATTGCCACGAGATGCCAGCTGTCAGTGATATGAATAACTATTCAGCATATAGCTTGAAATTAACATTCTCATTGATATTAAAGATATTATGTCATGAGTTCCTTAAAACTTTCTTACCAACAGAAAGCTTTAACTTTAGAACTGAAGTAAAGTAAATCACAAGTTGAGTCCTCTCTGACTTCATGGTTCCGCACAGATACAGGTGCTTCACAATATAGTTTTAACAAGATCAATAAATTAAAATACTACACTTTCTTTTCTAATAACCAATACCTTATAAGCAGAGTCTTAAAACCCTACAGTAACGAACTTTTTGATATAAAAATAACAACAACAAACCTAACCACAATATTAATAATAATAAGGCTCCCAACTTTTTCAGCAGAAAATCTTTACTTTTGTTTTGATTCTGTCTTTTAAAGGTGTAATTTAAGTTATATTTAGCTTTTTAAAATTTGAATTAAATTGATTACATATACACACGCACACAAAAGTACAAACGTAAGGGAAGAAAACATCATGTTAACTGTCAGGAAAGTACTGAAAGCCAACAAAGCCTTGAGTAAGGAGAAAGAAAAGAAGTGTTTGCCCATTGTCTGACAGTTCATGCTCTGCACTCTCAGATTTCATACTTCTGTCATGGCAGAGATTAAGAAGACAGTCTGGCTTATTTCTCATCTGCTAACATAAAGTTTTAGCATAATCCATAAATCCAATCTGAGCTCATTTTAATAGAGTGCTTTTGGTAGCAGTCTGAGCTCTTGTTTTTACTGCTTTGTTGTCAGAAGCATCTGGATTTTCTTTCCAACTGGACCTGCTGTTCACAGGCATGTAGGAATCCTTTAAAAATCCATCGATTAAAATATATCCATGTTATGTATGACAGAAGTCTGACTCAACACTACAAGTATCATTATATGATGGTATCTATGGATGGCAACAAAAATGTTAAAGTATTAAGGGTCAGTGCCTTGAAGCTCAGTTATCAGCTCTTCTCCAGCACTTCTAGGACCTTCGCTAATCTTTCACATTTTGCCATAAGCATCTGCAATCCTGCTATTACACTTGTAATAACTGTTACGGTCAGCTTGTTTCAAAAAATGGGTTAATTAAGCAAAAAGACCAAATCCAGCTGACAGCTTGACCTTATTAAAATGCTATTAACAGCCATCAAGAATAAAATCAAACACAAATTTGCTCCTTTAGTGTAACTAGGATGTTAGATAACATAGAATATATTAAGCCAGTACCTAGATGGGTTTCACTCAGGTTCAGCTATGGTGGAATGAATGGCAGAGAACAAAAAATAGAACCTGAATGAGTCAAATTTTCTCCTCATGGAGCAAAGGGTACCTTATAATGTTACTACCTTAAGAAAATACAGCTTTGTGCCCAGACAAATAGACACAGCAGAGCACTGCATATGTGGCTCAACTTGCAATTGGAGCCTTCTAATTTTAAGTAAACAAGATTTTGTCCTGCCTCACGTGAAGATCGGATATTTCGCTGGAGAAGAAAACCTACTGTGCAGCTGTACTGTGCAAAGAGCTAATTCTGTGGTGCTTTTATTCCATCTTCTTCATTCAAACCTTTGCAGTCTGCCACTGAACTTGTATTCAGCGTCCACAGCTATTCTTCCCTTCGCCACTCCGTATGCCCGTATCGAAGCATCCTGTTCTGGGGCATAGCAGTATGCCACCTCCTCCTGGCTCCATGGAAAGAGCATTAAAGAACCGCATTCCTCCCAGCATGCATGAACACATACTTGCAGCTGTGGCCCATGGGATTAATCCAGATTTACATCAACAGAAGCACTGGCTGAATTTGTCTCATTGTTTTTAAATTTCTCTGATTACTTTCATCTTGCATCACCTATCAAGTTACACCTGCTGCAGTTGCATATTACTACTACTGCCACTATCCTAAATATAGAAGGTAATTTATAAAGTTCAGTAGCTGTGCTGGCTGACTGTGCAATTCCCCCCACACCCCACCCGCTCTACACAGCAGATCATAGAATGGAATGATAGAATCATTTAGGTTGGAAAAGGCCCTTAAGATCATCGAGTCCAACTGTTAACCTAACGCTGCCAAGTCCACAATGAGGTAAAATTGGTGTCCTCCTAGCAAGATAAAA
The DNA here is from genome assembly GCF_000687185.1 of Egretta garzetta. Lineage (NCBI taxonomy): Eukaryota > Metazoa > Chordata > Aves > Pelecaniformes > Ardeidae > Egretta > Egretta garzetta. The sequence goes on along the minus strand of NW_009260268.1, from coordinate 7,028,300 downwards.
ATTAAAGCCAGTGTTGTCAGTTTTGTACAGGTTGTGGTAAACATTTTCCTTGCATACTGGCAAAATAATAGTAAAGGACAGAGGTTAGTGTTGTATTTCTACAGGTATCAAGCAATCCAGAAGCTTTGTCAGCTGGTTCTTGGGAAAGCAGCTGTAACGTAGAGGATCAGATGTTGGACTTTGCTGCAACATTTTGATTTCCATTGAAAAGAGGAAAGGTTTCAAAAGGAATTTGATCTGAATTCAGAAATTCAAAAAGGGCACATTCAAAACTAGGTAATAATAGGCACAGGCAGTCCAGTGGAATAAATCAACTACTTGCTGCAACAGCTTTTACTGATTTTAAGAAATTGGTGCACAGCACAGAAAGAGAAAATTCAGACCTTGACATGACCACTAATTATATCTTTTTTTTTTTTTTGTCACAGTAGGAATGTGAAAATTCCCTGGATTTAGAGACTTGACAGTATTTTCCTAAACTCACACTTACACAAGGCATCCAGTAAACAACAGCTACACATAAAATAGCATTATAATGTATTTTATGGCCAGTGATAGCCTAGACTATCATTTTCAATAGAAGTTCACAACATACTTTATGGAATGAACTACTTGCTGTAATATGCTTTCTTCATTGCTCCGTTAGTGATTATTTTAATACGCTCATCTGCTCAGAGACCTTTTCCTCATAACACATCTCTAATGAAGCCTTTTTTCTTAAACTGCAAAGCACAAAGATGCACAGCTACATTTCTTCCATTATATTCTCCCTCTTCAGGATGAGGATTGAATTTTGTGCCAGTTGCCTTCTCATACCTGGTCGTGCCAGACGTATCAGAGATATGTAAACGTCATGGCAGTCTCGTTCCTGAGGAATGACCAGCTGGATAACCTGGAAATTCTTGCAGCGGATCAGCAACGGGCAGCCAGTGGCAGTGGTGGCCTGCTTCTCAATAGAGGAAATTTGGCTGTGAAGAACCTGCAAGGGAATTGAAAATGGTTATGTGAAGTAATTCACATTTTTTGGAAGAAAAATAATTATTTGTGGTGATGTGCCTGGGCAAGCACAGTAGCTTCCACGTTATTGTTTCAGAAAATCCTCACGCTCCTCCTCTTGTTTTGTTCCTGTCTCCAGCTTCAGGCTGAAGAAGTGCCTGATACATCACCTACAGACAAAGAAGCGCTTCTGGAGTGTTTCAGCTGCTCAAACATTAGCCTGTTCGTGCTATCCAAAGCTTTTTGTTTGTTTGCTTTAGTGTAAACTAACAGCTGTCAGAAAAAGGAGCTGTTTCCATCCATCCGCACAGCAAAAAGATGAACCAGCACCAGTTAGATAAGGCTAAAATGTTGGACCTCCTCATTGGCAGAATGGTAGTCCTGATATAAGTTAAAATACTGCATCAGATGAGGTGAAACATCACAATAACAATCAGGAGGGGAATAGTGGGACCAACAGAGGATGGAGTCAATACTTACTACAAAAATGGACAAAGGGTTCATAATTAAGCTACATAAAAGACTCTCAAATTGTTTGACACTGGAGCTATATCTGTGCTTATATATATACATGCAACATATGTTATTGTCCATCAAAATAGATAACTCAAAGTACTACATCATGCAAAAAACCCAACCACCCAACCAAACACAATCACTGATCCAGCACAAGCAGTTATGGAGAGAGGCAAGAGCTGACTGAGTCCAGGTAGTAATTCACACTGGAAGTATTTCTCCTCAGTTCTTACAGTGAAAGTCCTTCTACTCCTCTGTGTTGTGCTATCCAGATTCCATTGAAAATCTTCAGAAATTACCAGGCTGGAATTTCACATGCTCTGAAGTTATAAAAGCACCCATATGAACTAATTTACTATATTTAAACTGTTTTGCAAGTTATTTTCAAATTACCATAAATATAGTGCCACGCACTTACAGCTAACTGAAAAAACAAAAATTCATACCCATGTTTCTTTACGAGTTTCAGAAACGTTCTCCACAAATATGACATGGGTAGCTGTTAAATACAAGGTTCCCAGTGCAGCTTTTCTTGAAGATAAACGATCAAGTAACCGAACATTTTCCACCTATATAAAGAAATGACAGAGGAAAAAAAAAAGAAATAATTAGGCTATGACATAGACTGCCATAGTGAGATCTCAACATCTATATTTTGTCTGTTACAAACAAAGTAAATTCTATTCAGTACCATATGAAATGACTATCAGAAGAGTATAACTATATGAGAAAATATGGTTATATTATGTGATCTATGTCCAAATCTACCTTAATGTTCATTTTCCCCCTCTTGTGGTACTTCTGTATCCAAAAATCTGTTAGCAAAGACTTCCAAAGACAATTCCTCACCTAAGCTCTCTCCTGTTATCTCACCTTACCAAAACCCTGTGATAGCAAGGCAGGGCCTGGCCTTCAGCTAAACTCTAGCTCCATGTTGTCTATTCAAGCCATTCCAGAATTATCAACGATACATAGGAAGCTGAATTAAAGAAACAATAACAAGCAGGAGATGATAGCGGCAGAGCATCTTTCCTCAGCAGGCCTCACTCAGGGTCCCAGGCAAGTCTCTGCTGATCAAAAAAATGTTCAGACATTTGTCCCTATGCTCCTATTAAGGCTGATAGCAGTGGTCACACCAGAAATTTTTGCCTTCAGTCACTTTTCAATGGGAATCAAAGACTTAACACCCACTGCCCTGCCTTATTGAACACAAAAGGGGTTTGCTGCACTCCTGACAACAGGCGAGTACATAACATGTTATTAACTCTCAGATAACGAGCCTGTGGCTTGTACACCGTCAATATTTCATATATGGCATGTATCTGACGTTATATAGCATTTCTGGCTGAGAAACTAGAACAATAAAAAAATCAACAAGGTGGATATTAAATGGGATAAAAACTCCCTAAGCAATTAACAATTTATTGCCATGGGTTTCCTACTACAACAATTTTAAAACTAAAATCAGTTGCTTTTTCTAAAAAACATATGTAGTTCAAACAAGTTAAACCAAGGAATGCTGATGGTCAATATCATATAGTTTGCAGTAAATTATCAAATGGTCTCTTCTGGTTTCGTAGTGTTGGAATTGCACCAGAATGTGTGCTTTTCATTCAAGCAACAGCACAGATCTATGTGGCCCACTGCTGCAAAAAAATCTTCAACACACTGGCTAATCTTCTCTACATCCTCTCTCCAACTCTTCATTCAGGACTTAAAATTTTTTTTTATACACCTAGTTATTTTCAGGACTTGAGGCTGATAACTGTTGAAGAGATACGCCCCCATTAAAATCAAAAGGGACTGGTCTTGTGTTTGAAGTACAAGGAGCTGACTCAAATGTTGCTCCAAGAAAATGGAAGAAGGGAAAAGAAAAAAGAAGAAAGTTAAAGAAGACCTTATCACTTTTGCATTGAAATAAATGTAATTTTGCACCAACTTCCTGAAAATCAGAACTGGGTGCAGCAAATACAAATTAAAAAGAAGAAGAGGATCAGCAAAATCAATTTGATTTTTAATAATGCAGAGATTCCAGATTAGATTGACAGAAGCTTCCCAAAATACTCTCAGAGATGGGATGTAGCCATGTATTCTCAAACTTTTGTAGAAATAATTCCACTGAAATCACACCAGAAACAGAATGATGCCAGCATCTAAGAATTACATGCTTACCATATGTATTCCAAATGCATTTCACTATTTTAAAAATAGGAATGAAGAAATCCTTAAAACCAAAATAAGCCAGTTTGGTAGCAAAATGCTTAAAATCAAACAATGAGGAAAACCAAGTCTTCTCCCTCAAGGCCAGTTATAATCTCCTTTAAACAAAAATAAAACAGCTAGAAAGCATGGATAAAGTCTTTTCCCAGGACCATCTACTTCAGAGGTCACATATTGGGGTGAGGAGGAATGGAAGAAACACAGCATTAACCCAGTAAGCAATCAGTAGGAAGCAAAAGAGGACATATGAAAGAACAGATGATACAAAATAAAGATGTAGGCAGTCCCTCAACTCTAAAAAAACCCCCAGAAATAATAGCCAAAAAAATGAGACATCCACTTGCTTGTGTTGAAAATGCTACCAAAGGCAGGTGCACCATGTGACAATTTTGTAAACGGGGAATGCTGTTCCTCATTTACTGTCTCTGTGCTACACATGCTGCTACAGATCCTTCCCTCCATCCTCTCATTCCCAGGCTGAAGAGCCCAAATTTATGCAGTTGCAACCTTTATGGAAGCTATTCTAGACAAGCTCTTCCATACTTCTGATTATACTACAAGAGGTCTGTTTCTTGAGAAGAGGCCAAAAGTGCAAACAGAATTCATGATTTGGATGTACAACAGGTTTGCATAGTGGAACGGTGATGTTTGCTGTTTTGTTCTCTATTCAATTTTTAAAATTTTTCAAACATTGCTTGCTTTTTTGTCCTCTGCTAAATACAGTGGTTTGGTTTTGGTTTTTTTTAGAAATAGCAATTGCAACTCCAAGTCACATCTGCATACATAAATTAAGACCTCCCCATATGTGGGATGGCAGGGTTAGGTTAACAGTTGGACTTGATGATCTTAAAGGTCTTTTCCAACCTAAACGAGTCTATGATTCTATGATTATTTTACATTTATCAATTATTAATTTTGTCCATCAGTATCATGAGACATTGCTGCAAACCCCTACAGCAATCTTTCATTTCTTCTACCCTGAATAATTTAAGTAGTATCAGTGAACTTTGCCACCTCTGGCATCTCCTCCTCTACCTGTATCTTTCAAAACATTTGTAAGTTGAACATCACAGGCTCTGACAGATTCATTGGGTCTCTAGTGATTAATTCCCTCCACTGCAAAAGTGGACAATATAGTCTTACTATTTGCTTCTTATTTTTTAACTAGTTATTACTGAGAGGCCCGTATCTCTTATCCTATGATACTTCAGATTCTTCAAGACCCTTGATGAAAGACAGGCTCAAATGAGTTTTGGAAGACCAACCAGCTTCTATTGAATGGATCTCCCTCATCCATATGTTCAGTTCCTTTTTCAAAGAAAATTTATAGATTCTGGGTTCTTCTATGAAAGCTATGCTGATTCTTCCCCCTTTTATCATACTTATGCATAAATCTAATGATTTAGAAGGGGGTCTAGGGAGTATTGCAGCTCTTACTAATTTTCTCAGACTAGGTGTCATCTTTATCACCTTCATTTTTTTCAGACCAGGAAACTTTTAAGCATTACACCATTGTTACTGGCTTGACAGTTTTGTACACTCATTCTTTTCACTTGCATGGATACCATCTGGTCCTGGTAATTTTTTACTGTTCATTGTTGCCAGTTTCTTCTGAAATCTCTTCTAATAATGCTTTTATTGGTGACAAATCTTCTGGTATGTTCTTGACAGAGAAATACGCTAGAATGTGTATGCCCTTAAATACCGTCCCTACTTTGATCATTTACTAGTCCTGTAGGTTTTCTGTCAGGATTTTACCTACTTAAAGACAGTTTGGAAATGGCTTTACTACTAGTTTTTGCCAAACTGTTCTTCAAAATCTCTTTTGGCCTGCCTTATTTTGTGTGTATATATTTAACTTGGTTATGCTTTATTTTCCTCATTTAGACACAACTTCAACTTGAAGAAAGCCTTTTTACTTCTAATACAAGAAGTCCTTTTAATAAGAGACATCTTCTTACTCCTTCACCCTGCTGCGCAGCTATGCAAGCTTTTTTTGGGTTTCTAAAGCCTTTTTCTGGAAGTTAGCTTGCAGTAAGCTCCCATATTTAAACAACCTTCATGACTCCTATAAACATTTTAATTTTTGGCTCACTTTCTTTTTAAACAGATTTCACTTTTTTATGTAGTTTTTTTATGTAACTCTTTGAAGTTAAACATTGCCTTTTTTTTGCTATTTCAAGAATAATGCATCTAAGTATGCTAGTTGCTGTCACAGAGGTTTTAGCTTATTTTAAACCAGGTTTTCCTCTCACTGCTTAAAACCAGGTCATAGAGTTATTTACAATTACTTAGAATTACTTTCTTTTTTTCAAGATAAACAAATAGCCTCTGTATAAGAAATCATTTACAAAACTTAAAATTTTACTCAGAATCACCTTCTGCAGCTCATTTATGCAATCTCAGTTTGGTAAACAATGTCTCCCGTTGTTATTGCCTTTCCCACCTCCATGGCTGTTTGCTCTTGCCTAGGTTGTCACAGGTGGTGCCACCATTTAGGTAGGACAGTTGGTACTACAGTCCTAATACTGTACTGCAGTCCTGTGGTGCTACAGTTCTGCTTTTCCTATTTAGTCGTGTAATTTCAATCTGTAGGGACTCTTTGCTTTCGTGACATAGTTAATCTATGATATCTGATTCTAAGTTTTCTTCAAGACAAAAAAATCTGCTCTTTGACAGGCACGACATTACCTGCCTTTCCCTTGTTGTTTGTCACTGATATTAGCCTGTCACATTGATTATTTTTCTTCCACTAAGTTTTTAACATGCCTATTACATCAACATTCTCATTTATAACCAGTAAGTCTAGTTTTTTCCAACCTTTTAATACTTGTACAGAAACACAGATATATTTGCTCCAATTGTCTGTTTCTTTGCTCTGCTTACGCAAAGCTCTTGGCAATTTCTATTTGTTTGAGAATATTCAATTTTTCACACTGACAGATTCCTTTCTGACATAGCAGAGCATCCAAAATGTCATATCTTTTCTGCATTCTAGCAAGAGCTTCTCATTTTTTCAGTACTTCAGTGTGGATAAGTACGACTCAGAATGAGCTCTCCTACCAGGCTCAGCAAGGGAAAAGCACTGTTAGTGAGATGATGTAGGGGACTGAATTTTTAGCTAGCCCTTATTTCTGCTGACCTCAAAGTGTACAGTAAGAGTCAGTTAAAATTACTGAGAACCTCAAAATTTCGCTCAGTAAAAATTAGCATGATTCGTGGATTAACCTTGCCGAGTTCTCACGTGATATATGTCAGTCTGTGATTGTAGCATGAGAAAAATAAAGCAGGTTTACTAATAACTTGCCTCATGAACCACCTTATCATATCTAACATCATATCCAAAGGCAAAGGCAACTGCTAGGTCTAAACTCTACCTGGATTCAAATCCACAGTTCTGATTTACAGTGAGATAGTGCCATGAAGTGCCTTCAGGAGCAGTAAGGGTCTCTAAGTTCTCAGGAGCTTGTTCTAAAAACTCTCTGCATAACCTCCTGTGTGGAGTTACATGGTTTTCATCTGAGCTTTATCTGTGTTTCTTCTGCCTAGTTTCCAGTTACTCAAACTTTCTGAAAAAGAACTGTATTTCACCCACAGACAGACGAGGGGAGGAGGGGGTGGAAAGTGAAATAGAGCTAGCCTCAGTCTTAGATTTCCTTCTGCTGATCAAAGGATTCAAAGAAGGAGCCTTCTTTCTTCCTCTCCACTCTCCCAATCAGGAAAAGAAAGCCAAGTCAAACAGTGTCTTTAAGTGGTCTAGAGGGAATGGGAATATATTCGTTTCCACAAGAGAGGAACATATGTTGCAATAGTGCTTTGGAAGAAGCTGAGTTTTTCTACCTAAAAAGCAACAGCATGCTGAGAAATCAGCACTAATAGTAAAAAAAATTAAATTCAATATCAGAAAAAGACACTAGTAATTTGTCTCCTACTTTTTTATCCAAAAAGCATCACATTTTTTCATTAAAACTACTACAGACTTTATTAGAGAACCTAAGAAATCATGTATGTACTGACACACGTCAGGAAAAGGCATACACACCATGCACATGTGCTTTGCCTAAAATGAACAGCTGGTGGGAGAGACCAGATCAGAAAATGCTAGGTAAAGAATAAGAAAGAACAAAACCAGCCTGTAAGGCTGGGACCTGTAAGAGCTCAAAGAGCAAAAAAGAAACTATTAGCCAAGCCAGTCTGGAGAGTGGCATCTAAGTAAAAACTTCAGTCATTTTTTTGAAGCTGTTGCCCCCGTCATTTATTTTTGCCTGATGACTGTGGTTGTCTAGGCTTAAAGAAAAGACTGCCAAGAGATTTATTTCAACGATTACAACCCCTTACATGGGGATAAATAAAATTGGCCAGAAACTCTATTTTCAATGCAATACAGATGACAGAAAAAAGGAGGCAAAAATAGAAGTTAACGGGAATGCAGATTAAGAACAGATGGAAGGCACTTTTTACTCAGAGAATAAACATGACAAACGACTTATGAACAAAGTTGCCAGGAGGTCATTCAAGAAAAAGATGTCATATTAGGGAAAAGAATGGGTCAAAGCTTTATTCAGGCACAACTCCCACCAGTTTCAATGGGACTCCCACCTAAAGAAGAATGGCAAAGATATGACCCTGAAAGTGTTTAGAAAAGTTGGCGTGCCAAAATATTATTCCTAAAAATATCCATGTACCCTAATTTGTTTTCATCTTTAGTATAGATTACTTCTTGAATAAGCTCTGACTGTATGGCCTATTTGTAAATGCTTCTTGAATCTGCTACCTTCATTCTCACTTCTTTAACATGCATTGGTATTTTCAAACACATTACAGCATCATTAAAATTGCACAAGTTACTGCTACTTCATGCTGTTCATAACTGCATGTGGGAAAGCTCCTTCAGATGCAGGATCTGTTTTGACCAGATCGGTCAGACTGGAAAAGACTATGCCTTGGAGTGAAACCTCAGTCCCACGCCTTTCCACATCGCTCTGCTATCTGACACGAAACGATCTCTCCTGTAGGATTTTCAGGTAAAACCAAGCCTTGAAACAGGAAAAAACATCTCAAAGAGTTTTATTCTCACTACACAGGTTTTTGGTCTGTGTGTTTGCTTCCATCTATTAGCTAAACCTGAAGTAGAAGACACTTTAACTGCCAGATCTGCCCTGGTAATCACCAAGCTGCCCATTACAATTATCACTGTGTATCTGAAAGAACACAAGCAGAAAAAAATATCTGGCAGCCAAGAACAAAATAGCTCTGGTCCCACGCATCACCAAGTGCTCCCAGCTTTTTTAGGAGGAACCTTACTAATTCCTCTAATTCTTTATCACAAAAAAGGAAGAAAGGCCAGAAAACCTGACAAAGCTGCTGATTAAAGGTAAGCAAGGAATGTCCTAGCTCAGGCCACATCCTCAGAAGCTTCTCTGTTGTTCATCCAGTTAAAATTCATTGCTCTACCACAAAAGCCCATAGAAGCAATTTCCAGATAAAAGTTGATCAAATACCTTGACATTTGACTGTACAAAGGAGGTTCAATGATCCTTCAAGGGTAAAGAAAGGCCGATTTCCCAGCAGTCTATGCTGCTGAAAAGGTTGACTCAAAGCCAAGGAATGGGGCCAGGCCCCTGTTGGGTTAGTGGCACACATGTAGCCCTAGAAAGGCTGCTTCTTGTCTGTCCAGGTCTTTGTCTTCCCTTGGGCTCCTAGACTGCCTGGGGATTTCAGCCGCCTTCCCTACTCACGTTGTGAAGTTACACATGTTAAGTAAAAGCAAGAAGAAACCAAATCCTGGGAATTAATGACAGGACTCTGACCGGCTTCAGCACTGCAGGCATGCAAAAGCTAAAGGAAGAGCTCTTGCAAGCCAAGGGCCTGAGCCTAATGAGAAAAAAGGAGCACAGCTGGTATGAGTTGAGGCCAAGTGGAATTTTTGAGCTTTCTTCACCCTGGTTGACCCCAGTTATCCATGTGTGTAACATAATTCCCGAGAGTGAAAAAATGTAACATGCAAAAGACCAAATGCTATTACATACTTTTTTTTCAAACAAAGATACTATAGTGTTGTATTAATTAACCAAAATATACAATAAGTGATCTTTTTGCACGATCTTGGAACAAGAATAAAGGAAAACCAAATTGCCAATTGATGCTGACATTTAATGTGGTTTCTATTCTATTTCATAAGAACCATGAAAACCGTAGTCGATCCATGTAACTTGTTTATATTTTCATCTCTGAAAACATTTCCCAAGTGCAGTAAAATAATGCACAATCTGTAACTGAGTCAGATGGTTGCACATGTCAAAAGAATCAACCAAAGCTGAAAATACCAAAATTACTAAATTTAAGTAAAGACACCTTAAGCTCTGCATTGTAAAAGTTTCCTCAGGGCAAACCTGACAGGATGGGGGAAAATATTAATGAAAAACCTAAGCAAGTCTAATTTACTAAAGGACTAAAGTAAAACTGGAACACTGGAAAAGAGCTGAAAAAAATTATAAGGAATGACTTGTAACATTAGTAAGACAGTGACCAAATTACCTAACAATTTGGATTAAAAAAACCCTATTGTCTGCTAAGATCTATAAAAAGTGGGAGGCCAGTACCATATGATCAGATATAAATCCCTTTTCTTCATGGTAGGGATCTGGTGCTCTCAGCAGAGTACACCTGCACACCAGGAAATGTCAGTGTGTATTTTCTGTTCCAAATAGATCATTCCTTTAGCTTACAGACACTGATGGATCAAATACCACCCACTCGAATCCATTAACAGCAGGCTTAGAGATTCCAGCCCTGACCACTCCAAAGGCAAACTTTCCAGATCCTCTGCTCCAACCTCAGTCTCCTACTATGCATAAACAGAAATCAAAGAGTACCCTGCAGACATGCTGTCTTAATGATTTTCAGTACCATTTTTAAAATGCAGTAAGTTTGAGAGTTACTGGTTTAGACACAGATACCACGAGAGCAAATTAAAGTAGGTGGCTATCCACGTTTTTTAGAGCTTGTTTTATGACTTTATCCAACTGCCTCTTTACTGAGGGTCATATTATTGAAAATATGAAAGTCTGGCATAGAAAATCCAAAGGAGGTCTCACAATTCCAGGATTAGGAAAATATTTATATTATTATGGACTTAACTAAGCAACGTAAATCTAAAATGAAGAGACACAAAACTAGAAATCTAAACAAACTACCTTTCCAATTAATATAACGAGTCAGCATATGGATCTCACAAGGGAGAAAGTGCCTTCCCACTCACACGATGGGGGAAAAACAAGATATTTAGAGAATGACTTTATTTAAAAGAAAAAAAAACCAACACACTACTACCAAAACAGAAATAAAGTGCGTATTGCAAACAGGCACATGTATGAAAATCAAGTTTCAAAAGTGAGAAAGCATTCAGAATAGAAGGGCCCTAATGCTAAAGAAAATGTAAAATAACAAAATCCAAGTGAAAATAGAACCAAAACTATAAAAGACAAAATGCTAGACCCTGAGTCTTTTCAAGCCAGAGGAATGCTTTCATTGCTTTAAATGACCTCTAGATTAGGACCACTGGCTCCATCAGCATTCATGTCTCAGGACATAAATTTGGAAGCATCTTCCCAGATGGATCATGCTTTCCTTCACTTCCCTTTGCATCACCTGTTAGTATTCTGAATCAGATGTTTCAGTTACAAAATCAGAAGGACCACTAGTCTGATCTAGTAAAACAGCTCCTGTGCTCTCTAGGTAAATCACTCACCTCACAAAGGCCAGTATGGTCCTGTGCTCACTGTAGGTTAGACATAAGCAGTAAACATTGAATTAGCTATTACATAAATGGTCAACTCTCCCGCAGCCTCTAACTACTACTTCACGGGCACAGTTTTGAGGTGATGAATATATGACATGTTTTAACAGCTTTGCCTGTTTCACATGACTCTTCCAATGGGATGACCAGAGATTAAGAACAGAGAGGTGGATGAAGAGGACCAAAAGCAATTTTCTGTTTTTCGCTATATATTCAAGAGAAAGTATATTAATACACCAGTATGAGAAATATGACTCACACTACAGAAGTGAGAAAACAGTTCTAAGAGTAGTTAACAGATGAAGTTGATTACTATTAAAACAGAAAATGAAGAAGGTATTAATGCCATCTAAGTTTCAGTACCCTTTTTAAGTAACTAAATTAGAAGCTCATTGTGCTGGTTTTCATGGGGATAGAGTTCATTTTCTTTATAGTAGCTGGTATGGGGCTATGGTTTGGATTTGTGCTGGAAACAGTGTTGGTAACATAGGGATGTTTTCAATATTACTGAGCAGGGCTTACACAGAGCCAAGGCTGGGGGTAGTAACTGTTACGTGTGATGGAGCCCTGCTTTCCTGGAGCTGGCTGAACACCTGCCTAACCATGGGAAGTAGTGAATGAATTCCTTGCTTTGCTTTACTTGTGTGTGCAGCTTTTGCTTTACCTGTTAAACTGTCTTTATCTCAACCCACGCGTTTTCTCACTTTTACCCTTCCAATTCTCTCCTCCATCCCACCAGGGGGGAGTGAGCGAGCGGCTGAGTGGGGCTTAGCTGTTGTCTGGGGTTAAACCATGACACTTATGCACATAAAAAATAAATAGTGAATGGAGACTGTGAATCTACTCTCATGAGATTCTGGATATTCTTTCGATTATGTCCATGGAGCCTCTGTTCTTAAATAATAAACCTAAATAGTAATGCTAAATAGTAAAAAGCTCATCCCATAAGTAGTGATGCCCAAAAGGAAAAAACAAACAGGAGAAAAAACCAATTCAATTGGCCCAAATAAACAGAAAAGTGAAATTTCGGCTGAAACTGCACTCCAAAGTTTTACTTTTAGCCTACCATAACAAACAAGTTACTTGAAAAACCACAGTGGCATACAATCATTTAGATAGTATTTCATTACGTTGCCAATAGAAAAATTGCAACCCACTTTAACAAAACGGGATTTTTATGGATCATGTAGCAGTTTTACCTGTGCCACCTACTCCAAGCTCAAAGAAAAGGGAGAAAAGTGTGATGATTGTTGCGATATTTTGAAATTCCAGTGACAGGATATAGCATTGTACTGCCTCACCAGAATAACACTGTTGGGCCAAACACATCTGTAATACAAATAAATTTTGCATAGGTAACAAAATTAGGCACAGAAGCCTTCATGACTGTGGTGTACTCCTGTGCAGAATCTGCCAAGGTTGGTTTGGCTCCTTGCCCTAAGCAATGCACATCCAGTGCCTGCGTGGCAAGTAGAAATAGCCAGTGCCTTGGATCACTCTGGCTTAGTTTTTTCTACCCCTCCAGAATGTCACTGTTGGTGCAAGATGAGTTTCAGCCTGGTATATTAAATCTAAAATCTGTCTATATTGGAGGCATTTCCAGGGCAATCACAATGAACAAAATATTTTATTTATTCACATTAAAATTCCAGCAAAGTAAAAGATAGGTGCAACTAATGGAAAATTAAGTAATTGATGAAAACATCTTTTGTTTCAGTATGAAAAACTATGCCTTCCAAAGTTTTTCACTTTGGACAAAGATTTTTTGGCTGTTTAAAAATAGCAACACTTCATTTTGAAAACTTCAGTGCAACATTTCACAACTTGAAATTTCATCTGCTCACCCCTACGATGATAGACTCCTATCCCTTTGACACCCCTCCCAGAGAGCTGGCACCCTGAAACTCCTGAGCATCCTGAAGCTCAGAAGTGAGACTTCCAACTCCAAGCTCTGGAAAGGGGAGTTTGGGGTGTGCGTGTGGGGGTGTGGGGGTGTGTGTGAGGTGTGTGCAATAAAAAAGCTTCAACTCTACCACATGGAGATTAATTTAGCATCCTAACAGCAAACAAACCTGAATTACCTGAGTTTCCAGATTCCTGGCTCCACAGGGTGAACCAAAGTTCTCAAATCCACAGCCAAATCCAAGTCTCCCAGAAATTTGAGACGTGCTGGTTTGGTGTGGGCTGAGAGAGCTGCTGGACGTTGACTATGGACCCAGGGACCAAGAGCTACCTGTGGTTAGGCCTCCAGATTGCAGAACTGACCTAGGACTGTAGAGCTTGGAAATGCCAAAGTCTCCAGTTTCACAGCTAACCTGAAGGAAGGACGGGTCTCAGATCCCCAGTAATCTCCTGGGTAGACAGCCAGGAAAACAGGCAAATTTTCATCTGAACCCTGCTGATGCTTTCACGGAACTTCAGTGACAACAATAGCCTTCCGTGACTCATTTTGGTCTGGTAAATAAGAACATGTCCATTTAAAATTATTTAATTGAAAAGTTCCTGGTAAGGAAAAAATAAAATTATAAGAGCTAAAGAATGGAAAGAAGGTGGAGTCCAACAAAAACACTCCAAAAGAAGAAAAATAGCAACACTACAACCCGACAAGCCTGGGAGAAAGAATTGAAACATCCAAATCAGTGAACAAGAAAAAGGAAATGCTGCTCAGGGAATAAGACAGCAGCCAAAATCTTCCAATATAACAAGACAAAATCTGGTATTCACATATATGCAGTGGGAATGAGCCAAACTAAACCCGTGATATGGGGGAGGAGGAAATTGAAAATCCATAGAGCAATTCTGTCTACGTGATTTACTGAAATTACACTACAATATTTCTTTTTATCAGGAAATTTCAGGAAGTTTAATTTCACTAGTAATAAAATGATCTTGAAACCCACCCAAATCAAAGACAGCTCTGGATCTCCTCCAGTTCCAAAAAGACATAGTAAATGACTTAAATGATAAAGATGATGAGAAAACTGAAGCCAATCCCCAGCTGGACTGTAGGCCAGTCAGGTTAGCTATGAAAATATGATCTATGAGTGAGGTAAACTGTAAATACCATATGTATCAAGTCTGTGGTCCACACTGTAATCAGGCTGTGGTTCTGACATTCAGTCACATATAATTAAAGTTTAAAAGTCCACAATTCTGTGAGATGGGTTAGAAAAAAAAATACTCTTGAGTTGGAATTTAATGAAACTGGTATCATGAATGCACAATAGCTGTGATTTGCATGACCTTTTTACCATTTTCTGACTAAATCTTTTGAGAAAAATGGCTGTTACAAGATTTTATTTAAATCCAAACTGATACTAATATGCAGGTCCCTTGACGACTCTAATTCAAAACAAATATTTCAGGAGCAAATTCCAAACTGAGATTTTAAAACCAATCCCACATCACCTAGATATCCTCTGCAGTTCCTATTTTAATTTTATCCACCTCCAGTCTTGAATGCCAAACCACAGAATGCTTTTCAGCATAGCATATTATAAAGCTCACTTGCATTAAATTTACCATTTATGCTGAAAGTTCCACAGCACAAAGATGAAATAAATGGAACCAAAGAAAACTAAATTGCATTCTAAATAGGGAAGATTTATTGACAAGAAAAAATCTATAATGCACAAAATCAGAGTCAAAAGTGTCCAAAATTAGTGTAGATGTTTTAATGCATCACTTTGAGTGTAAGCAGTCAAGTAGAATGACAGGTTTGAAGTCATTAAACATGTCTGGCCCCATAATAGGTTAAACATTTCCTAACCACTATGTAAAGTTGGAAAAGAGTTATGGAATCAGAAAGCACCAGCTGAGCTGTAGGGAGCACTGCCCTAAGCTGTATACTTAGAAGAAAGAACAGAAAAGTGAGTACCGTCCATCTTTGCACAATACTTGAAAAGCAGAAAATCAACTTAGCTTTCAAAAGAGGTTGCAGTAAAGTGTCTAATGTAAGCTGATGACCCAAAACACCAATAAAAGGCAAGGGCCATGCCAGCCTCACCTCCTCTTCCTTTCCTAAGCAGCAAACTAAATAAAAGTTTAGCCAAGAGCTAGGACCACTATGGTGAAGTGCCTGTGGCACTCCATTCCCTGACTTGTTGGGGAAACAACCAGCCCACATCCCCAGGTGGTTCCTGATATTGCCTCAGGACTGCTCCCACCTTCCTGCATCACCCAAGTGAAATAGAATTCTTCCAAAACCAATGGTAGCCGGAATATGCAGAACTTGGGTCTAGTGGAAGGTGTCCCTGCCCATGGCAGGGGGGTTGGAACAAGATGATCTTTAAGGTCCCTTCCAACCCAAACCATTCTATGATTCTATGAATTTAACTATAATATCACATCCTATCTCAATGGAAGGCACACAGAGATCAATGGTAGAAATGTCAGCTTGGCTTAAAAATAGGTGGAGATCCAGCAACCCAGCAGATGTACTGTTGGAGAGTAAAGATAAGGCTTGCTGCGTTCAGTTTTGCCATTGACCTAGATGAGCACCTGGACAAATTTTTTGCCGTTTACATGTGTCCTGTATAAAGTGGATGTAAATGATATGGGTTTCCTGATGGAGACATTGGGAAAATTGACTTGTACTATAAAGCTTTTTTTAATGAAAAGGAAGAATAATTATGGAAAGGAAAATAGAGAAAAAACAAAAGGAAACAACACTCCTTTACACATGCTGGAAATTTGTTCTAGAAAGTAATACGCCTGGTAGAAAGGTTTGTCATTATCATGTGAAATGGCAGCGCATCTTAAATTCTGCCTGAGAAAGGGATCATTGAAAGGAAATACCTTACCATAACATCACAAAAATGAAAGCACTCGAGCAACTCAAGTCATCCCAAGTATTGTGTTAACAAGACATGCTGAGCCAAATGAATTTCTGGGCTGACTCCACTGAAGACAGCTGTTACACCAGGGATAAATCTGATGTATTCTTTATTATATATATTGGCCTGCTGCCAATATACAAAGACAAATGATACGGAACAGTGGTACTTAAAATAAAGTGATTAGCAACAGTACATGAAGTCCCCCTATGAAGTAAACATACCTGCAGAGCTCTTTATCTGTCAGCCTGTCCATGGCCAGACATATCTCCACACACATTAACAAGATGTGCTTCTAGTCTGTGCAGAAGTATTGCTTATTCATTTTTTATGACTGTTATGAGCAGTTTGTCACATTTGGGGTTTTAGCAGTTATCCTAAACTATCTTGCTGCTCAATCCATACTCATGGCAGACAGAGGTTTTACTAAGTTTTAATTTTTAAAGGATTATTGGAGTTACATATAATTCTATTTAGCAATGAGTGACTCTTAGCAACTCTTAAATGTACTCAAATGACAGCCTTCACACACAGGATGGCATTTACTTTATATGTAGGTATGTATAAGCATCCATCATGCATGCACTCTGTGTTCTACCAATAGTATAATTACAGAACGATAGTGTTCAGTACCTAAATTAGTGTGTTAGGGACTTGGCTATCCAGAAGGTCCAGGGAAGGTTTAGGGAACGCTATTTCAGAAATAATTAAGCAAAGCAGTTTTGGCTAACGTCTGTTAGTTTTCTAACTTTCAAGAGACTTGGTTTCTATTTCTGCTATTGACTTGCTGCTTTTACTTGCTAAGGGGAGACAGCAGTTAAGATTCTTCAGAACCAGACTTACAGGCATCATGTCTTTTGGTGAAAGACTAGACAACGTTCTGTTAGAAAAATTATGTAGTTATGTCAACAGCATGTGAAAGAACAGGATTGCTGAACAGGTGGATACATACAGTCTGTCAGGAAAGAAACAGAATGTTTTTTGCAGCAGGAAATCCTGCCAAAGTCCTGTGATGCTGCCACAAAGCACATGGGTAAAGGTCCCCCAGGGAACATAATATATTTAGGGTTCCAAAAAAGCTTTTGATGATGGAAGGTTATCAGGGAAACTAAGTTGCCATGGTACTGGAGGAAAGGTCCATTTACAGAGAAAGCTGGTTAAAGGAGAGGAAGCAAAGACTAGGGCTTTAATTAGGTCTCTTTTCAGGATGGAGATGAGCCAACAGTGAAGTTCTACAAAGTCTAGTGCTGGGACTGGTTTTATTAAACTTTCTCAGTGACCCGAAGAAAAGAATAAACAGTGAAATCTTCACGTCTGTGTATGGTCATAAGCTGTCTTAGATAGCCAAATGGTTTTTTCTGTGGCATGAAAACTTCAGGTGAGACGTGCAAAACAGTGTGTGGGCAAAAGAGACACAGAAGAGCTTCCGCACAGACAGCCATAAGGTAGTGTACCTATAGGAAAAACAACTTAAACCATATCTACACAACTAGGGACTCAGAACTGATAGTTACTGCGCAGAAAAAGAGGTCTTGGGGTCATTGTTGATGTTTCTCTGAAATGATCAGGATCCGGTGGGTTCTGATCAAGATTCACGGCACAGGCATGGATAAGGTGAACATGGAACTGTTATTCACCAAATCGTTGAAGCTAGAAGCAGGAGGTGTTGAATGAAACTACTAAGAACTTTTTAATGGTAGAAGAAAGCAATCTTTTTGTACAGCCGTGATCTTCTGGCTTCCATACAGGCTGTGGAGGCAGAGGGTGTCAGCATGTTCAGAAGGAGCTTTGGCAAACTTGCACAGAGGGTTCCATAAATAGACACTAATAAAAATAGGAAGGGTTGGACCCTAATACAACTGTGGATGCTGAGAGGGTGCAGAATGTGGCCAGGTTTACATGCTCTCCTCCTGCCACTGTCAGACAAGGAGCAGTGACCTAAATGTACTACTGGTCCAACTGGTATGCAGTTTCTTTCTGCTTTTTTATGACAGTTGTATCAGATTTATTTTAATATTTACAAACCACCACTTGCTACAGTTATATTTCAATGAAAATAAAAACCAATTGCCAACTCCTAACAGACATCAGGTGATATAGACCTTTTTTACTGCCTTTTGAAGGAAAAGCTTTTACTTGGTGCAGGAATTTTGTTTTCAGATATTATTAATTTTATTAATTTTCTAAGTATGGAATTTATCTTGATTTTCCGTTTGGCTGGGTTTCCAAATCAAGGAAAGCATCATTATTCTGGTTAATACCTTTAAAGAGTAGGGGGTTGCTTGTCAAATTTCTCTCAGGACAAAATTGGATGGAGTCAGGAAATGTGATACCAGAGACTACCACATGATACAGTGAGAATATCCCTATATTCACATAGCTTTCCCTTACCTATTTTTACATTGCTGGCATTGGAAATCACTTAACATTAAATTCCAAATTATCAAAAACAAATTCAGTAAAAACAGAACCAAAAAAACCCAAACACTATTGTGGTGGATGATTTTAAGCTGAGGGTTTTTTTATCAAACAAAACAAAGATATCAATTCTGCTAGGTAATTGCATGTACACTGACATGTCAGTGTATTTAGGAGCAACCGGAGAGAAGTATTTCAATAACAATTCATGTTGAATGGTTTGGATTTTCTACGTTTATGGAAGAAATTATAAGGGATTTTTGTATGGTTCGTACCTTTAAATCATCCCTTCTAAACTGCTTTGTTTATATTAGAGAGGTAACTTTTAGCATAGCTATAAAGTAAGGGAACGCCAAGAGCCAAGACTGCAGAATCATCTCTCACCGAGTAAGATTTTCGGTGTCTTGAGTCATCAGTCCTGTGCCCTCTCGCAGCTGTCAGGTACAGAAATGGGATTTACACATGCATGGTAACATTTTAAGGAGTTGCTTGTAGAAAAGCTAGCAGATAAGCTTCCATTGCCTGCAACAGGGACTTGCCTGGGTCTTCCATTCACAGCAAATATAACCATTTATTTTTAGGATGTGTTCTACCCTTCTTAATTTGTTTTCATTATTTTCCTCATTCATGCTTTCAGCATTTTTCAGCTGATGGTCAGAAACATCTGCTCAGGCGACTTTTCACCGATCGTTTCCTGCCTGCAGTAGGATACATTCTTACTCTTGTGATACTCTTCCTTCCCACGAAGGCAGATAATAGATCATGAAATGAGATGAGAGCAAAGGCAGTTGTTATAAATGTCTATCTTCTTAATATATTTGCAGCTTAACACCCAAAGGCCCAAAAATCCAGATGAAGAGCCCCTAATCTAAAACTCATGTCATCATGCTAGATCCTGATAATAAACAAATAGGCACAAATCAACCACAGATAACTTCTTAATAGCAAGGGTTTGGGTGCATAAATAAATAAATAACATGGCAATGTATCTCACCTCCACTTCAAATTAACATATTGCTCAGGTTCATTTTTTTAATGATTATTTTTAATCTAAATTTTCTGTGTATCAAAACTGTGTCCTCTTTTTTAGAGCAAGATGGCAATTTTGTTAACAAATACAGGCCTCGTGCTTAGAAAGTGATATAAAAGGAATGATTACGCTGGCCAAATGCCGGTATAGAAACAGCAGACAAATGTTCATCACCAGGCCTGAAATACCGGGGTTCGCTAAAGGCACCTGAAAAGCAGCCGGCGCACCCCTCTCATTCTGGGTACCTACAGCTCAGGAGCAGGGGCTGCGTTAACAGGGGGGACTGACGAGAAGGCCGGTAAATCCTCAGGCGACATGGCAAAACGGGGCGCGTTTCGTCGGATTTCACAGCAAAAGGGGCTGCAGAAGAGCCAGAGGGCGGGGGGGGCGGTGGGCGGTGCGCGGCCTCGCCCCCGGGGCCCCGCGGCTAAAGCCCCCCGTCAGC
>NW_009260268.1:6984110-7007603 GCF_000687185.1 Egretta garzetta | reverse complement strand
GACCCCGCTCCGCGCCGCGGCTTTGCACCCCCGGGCACGGAAAGGCACAGCCCGGAGGTGGCTCTTGAGCCGTTCCGCTGCCTTATGTAAATGAGATCGCTCTGCCCTTTCTCTCAGGAAAGATAAGATCGGAAAGATAAAAGCGAGCTCTGCCTGAGATCGCCTCCCCCTGTTATTTTTTCTGTTGTTGTTCCCTGGCCCAGCGGGTGCTACATCTCAAAGACAAAAGTTGCGCTTACTGGAAACCGAAGCACCGAATGTTGTTTATCGCAAGCTCCCCGTGTCTGTTTCCCTCCAGTACCCGATTTTGCTGTGTCCTCGGATTTGCACGTGGAGATTTTTTGTGACGCACAATTTCCGTCTTATGCCTGAAATTCCTTGTCCCGTCTTTTGCCTTGCCTGCCCCAAGAGATGTGTTACCTCTTGGAGCAAAAAGAAATGCTACAGAGCTGGTTTCCCCAGCTCACCTGCGCAAAGATGAAGAATAGGTATCTCTAACCATCTTTGAATGGCTGTCATATTCTGAGCAAAAAGAGAAACTTTCCAGTGTTTATGCCAATGTGCAAATGACTAGAGGTGCTAATACATTATTTCTGATAAACCATAGCCTTTGAGCCTTGTAAAATGCCTAGGTGTTCTGTATTGATCAATGCATTCCAGCGATTCTTTAGAAATAGGGATTAACCGCATCAAGGGATGGAAACAAATGTGGAGACCTATCGAGCCACACAAAGGCCATGGCAAGAGCGGCTCCCTACATATCAGTCTCTTGCCTGCAGAGAACAGAGCATGCTTAATCTGTTTTGTGAAAGCTAAAATACGGGCTGAAAATAAGGTGGGCCCACCAAAAAATGTGAATGCATTTTACCCCAAGGGAAAGGGATCAATGGGTATAGCTGTGCTGGCTCCAGTCCCACCAATGTTTCTCCACTCCTGCTAAGGCACAGCTAGATGTTCAGCATCGTGAGGTTTTTTATGCCAACTCTTTGGTTAGAGGAGATAGGAGCCATACTATCCTGAGTGGAATATAAGTCATCCCTGGATTTGACCATTTTGCTTCCTTCCTTCCCTAAAACACCCCTAATATTTTAGCCCATTTCTGCCCTCCTTTCTCTCACAGTTTGGCTGCTGTTATCGGGCAGGAGTGGCTGGTATGACCACAATCTGAGACACCATCAACTGCATGATGATTCTTCTCTTTAATCATTCCATTTCACTCTGTTCACTCAGATCTGAAATGGGGCTCGGAGATACCACTTTCTGATTGAAAATTCACTGGATGGCATCATAAAAGTGCATGAATTGCATAAAGCATGGACTTCACAAGACTCTTGATCAGTGGCATATTTTGCTATTTTAGGCCAGAGCTACCAGAATCAATTAAGAATTAACCAACCATGAAATAGTTTCCTTTGCAGTTATGGCTGATGTGATTCACCGCATCCATTATCATCTTTTGGCATTTGCTCCTGCCAGTGAGTAAGTAAAGTTGGAAGAAAACACAGTTATCCTTTCAGTCCCCAGAGGTATTTACTTTTTCTTTGGTACATCTTGTGATTCATTACAGCCAAGTTCAAGTCCTACTGTTGATGGCAAGAAGACTCACACAGTTAAGTGAGAATGCACTTTATCTCTGCCTCACATTCATCAAGAGCTGCAAAACTAAGACATCGCTCAAAGGAGACTGTTTATGTAGTTATCAGTGGCTCAACATCCTGCCAGAGTTTTTGACCTGTCTTGAGCTGGTAAAATAATTAATGGGCAAGTGCAGCTATAAACAGAACTTGGGTTTAGATAAAAGTTACGCCTACTGCAATTGCCATTGAAAGCTGCAGTAAGCACAACCTTCTAAAAATTCTCTTAATATTTTCCATTTGCATTTTGTGCTTACGGAAACTGCTGTCTTAACAATCCTGGAAATGAAATCCTCTGTCCACAGTAGAGGTACAGTGAGGGTAAGGACAAAAAATAACGCTCCATAGTCAGTGCTCTGACTCAACTGAGATAAAGGGGCAGGAAAATTAACTTGTCATGCCTCCATAGGTCTTGATCTATCTGCTGCAAACTGCTGACAAAGTTCTTGATTAATGTCACATGAAGAAGGCCAGTCACTGAGGGCTAGAATGTGTCAGCCTCATCCAATAAAACCTGAAACCATGCATTTCACTTCCAATATGTAAAAAATTCTGTTATATTCAATGGAGTCGCCTGAATGCTCAGACATTTCGCATCTGTTACTACCTCCCAGGTAGGCCTGGATTTGAATCATCATGTTAGA
Source organism: Egretta garzetta (assembly GCF_000687185.1). NCBI lineage: Eukaryota > Metazoa > Chordata > Aves > Pelecaniformes > Ardeidae > Egretta > Egretta garzetta. The sequence goes on along the minus strand of NW_009260268.1, from coordinate 7,005,325 downwards.
TCTGGAAGGCTTTATAGATTTATTTGTGTTTTACAGTTATATTTTACTAGTTTAATCACAGAATCACAGAATGGCAAGGGTTGGAAGGCACCTCGGGAGATCATCTAGTCCAACCCCCCTGCTAAAGCAGGTTCTCCTAGAGCATGTTACACAGGAATTCATCCAGGCAGGCTTTGAATATCTCCAGAGAAGGAGACTCCACAACCCCCCTGGGAAGCCTGTTCCAGGGCTCTGTCACCCTCAAAGTAAAGAAGTTTTAATGGTGGTTTCCTGTAGGCTGCATTTTAATATAATACAAACTCAAAGAATAAATTTATGTACTTGTATCAATACTTATTTTCAAGTGTAGTTTATGGATTGTCATTCAGATTTATAGGCATATGTTAAATATTATCATGTAGGGAAGAAATAAACTTGAAATTTCTGGTATAACAGCTTTGTTGCTGGGACAACAACATCCAGCATTCCCCTAAAGAGTCTGGTATGTGGGATGAAGACGTGGAGGTTAGGGCAGTCCATGTTACTGTGGGTTAAAGGCAGACAGTGCTGGTTTGAGTGCAACTCTGGGTTTGTGGATAAGGGATGGAGCAAAAAAACCCCACAGATGTTCCAGTGGCACCTCACCAAGGAAATGCTTCTGGGCTCAATGCTGGCAAGAAGCAGTTCATGGGCAACAATGCTTTCTCCTGCAATTCAGCATGCAGGTCTTTGTGCGTTATCTGTTGAGACAACAAACCACCCAACCAAACGGGATTGCCTCAAAGGCACCTGACTTTTTTATCAATCTTGTCCTAATGGAAATATCCAGTGAGATCCATGGCAAAGTAGACTTTTTATATTAGAAAAAAAGGGAAACAATACTGGGTTTTAACATAAAGTACAATACATTAATACAGTATTGAAAATTAAATATCTACACTTGTACTGCACTAAAGAATCATGTGACTTGTAAATTGGTAATTATGGATTAACAATACCAGCACATCATAATAATATACATTTTAGGCACATCTACCTTGTACTTGGAAAATTCTTTTCTTCCACCATTTTCACAGTGCTGCTCTAGTGTTTTAACACTTTCATAAGGTAACAAAATTGTAATTTCTTATTTCCTTTTGTCAGGGATTTTCATGCCACTTTTCAAATGATAAAGCTTAATGCTTCAGGAACATGCTAGTGGACATACTGTCACAGCCTTCTGAAATACAAATGCCAAAACCCCATAAATTCATGCTTGTTTGTTTAAGGACTTTGGACACTAACACCAATGGTAGTGGCAGAACCTCCTTGCAGAAGTCTGTTACAGGAGCTGTATGACCTAATACAGAGCAGCGTCTCACCTTTTTTAAAATCCCAACGCATGAGAGCCCTAGGAGGACCCACAGTGCAAAGATGTTGCTGAAGAAACAAGAAGCCTTTTGAAGAAGGTTTTAGCAAGCCTCTTCCCAACACAAAACCCCATTTAAGAGCACGTGCCCTTTGCAGGCACTGTGGCTTTGCAGTGCTGCAACTTCTTGCCAGATGAGCTTTCTTCGGTGCCAGGATCCCAGAGAAGAGATGCTCCAGCCCTGCACTACCGCATGAATCTAGCACAGGCTCACAGTATGGCTGAAACGAAATAGCTGTTGCCAGTGCAGCAAGGCAGAGCACTGGCTTGTTTTTCCTTCTTCTTGCCTCAGCTTCCAGCCCTGCAGCTCTCTCTGCCTATGCTCTGTCTTGGTATTTATCTGGCTTCAGTGTTTGTAAGCAGAGTGAGCTTGCTGCACTGTTTACTTTGCTTTGGCTGTCTAGTTTTCGGTTATTTTTGTGCCATGAACTGGCTTCCCATGTGATGCAGAGGCAAGGGGGCCAGCTGGAAGTGAACGGTGACAGTGAACCAGGTGAGATAAAGGGTAAAAGGGGGAAACGGAAAAAAAACCCAAGCAAACAAACCCAGGAGAGTTGGGCTGGGGACTGGTGAGGTGGGGTAATTTTGCTCACTCGGGAGACGTAGCAGGCATTCATAAACTGTAGCATCAAAACTCCTGTTTGCCTGTTACCTATTGCCTATTGCCACTACCGATAGCAGCCAAACAGCCAAAGGTGCAAATGCACACGTGCAATTTGTAGGTGTCTTGATAGTGTTTACATCTGGGATAATGAGTACCACGGATTCAGAAACATGGTGTCTGTTTCATAACTTTTGAACTTTTTCAGGGAACATGCAAGTGGCTCATGGCAAATGCACTTGGACACACAAACTTCTCCCCCAGTTAATCTAGCAGGAGCTGCATGTGACAAGGTAAAGGATGCAGGGAGCAGCGTTCACTTTATTGTTTAACTCAGCTAACTGTTGCTAGGTTTGACCTTTCAACTTTTCCTTCAAGAATTACTCAAAGCAATCTTTGATTTTGCCTTGTTATAAAACATTGTTGTATTGTTATGAAAGCAAAATTATGCAGGAAAGAATACCAGCAGACTTCTGGAAATAGGAATGGGTTTGATTCTATTTGACAGATAGACAAACTGATATGATACATGATATCTGGCCGGATATATGATAACTGGCCTGAAATGCATAGTAGAGAAATAAAACAGATAAAATTCTAGAATGACTGAAGATACATGTCCAGTTATTCACATGAGGATTCCCCCCACTGAGGAAACCGGTAAGATTCTGGCAAAGCGGTAACTGCCTGTTAAATGAGAGCATTTCAACAAGACTAGAATAGCTAATCCAGCTACTCTGAAAATGCTGCATTTTTCATAACAAAGCACGTTAGGAAAGCCAGCTGGAGAGCACAGTGTCAGGAGGTCAGTTGTCATACACTTGAGCTGGTATATGTCACATACCACACACAGCAGTTAAAGGGAAGTATAGCAGTTAAAGGAAGGGCTCGGTTATTACAACAGGGATCATTGGGAGAAAATGGAGAGAAGTGCTTGTCAATATAGCCAGTAGGGAAACAGGCTCTTCCACAAGCTGATTCAAAGCTCCTAAACTCTGGAAGTAGTGTAAATACTGGTCGGATATTTACCCCATTTTGGAAATCCATATACAGAGATATTTTGCCAGTTAGATAGTTCAGTGAAAATCAATTACTTCATCTTGCCCTTTACTGCTTCTCAGCAGGACTCTGCTGTAACGGATGACTACACTGAGAACTGGGATCCTGTAGGAGAGCCCCCACTTCCCCCATACATTAGCTATGCCTGAATATATCTGAGCAGGTCTGCTCCTAAGTTAAATCTCCAGCTATGTAGAGAAAGTTAGAAGAAAAGCTGATTCATTAGTTTTTAAAGAATGAACTTTTCATTAAAATCTAGCAGAAAAAATGTGTTTCTTCCACTTAAAAATGGGAATTGGATATTTTGCAAAGGGCTTTACAACAGAGTCAGGTATCAGCCATAAGCGACAGTGAATAAGTGAATTCTGCCTGAGAAGAAGTGTTAGGAAGCTCTCCTAGCTCCTAGAGAGTGATGTATGGATTCTCCGGATTCTAGCATTTGTGATACTCTGACTGCCTTTACAACATCTTATCCAGAATCTTAGGCAGGAAATTTTCCCTTAACTGATATTAAAAAAACTATTTTAGAATAAAAGAATGCATTTTTATCTTCTCAGACCCTTTCCATTGAAACATTCAGCCACAGGCTCAGCAACAACTTAGGAGAAGAAAATAAGTCTGCTGAGTTCAAAGCAGACCACAACTGTGTGTAGTCTGAAGCAGTGTTGTTCAATGAAAAATAAGATCATGATAGCAAGGCAGCTTGCTTCCAACATTTTCACAAAGAAAATTTTCTTAACTTATGGGACTGTATTAATAGTCTGCCTAGAGCATTTTTCCCAACATGAAGAAAAAGAAATGGACATGGTATATTTGGGTTTAAGGAAAAAAGAACAGAGAAGAAAGAAAAAGTGGGTAACAGAGGAAATGTATCCCATGGTCTTTGTGTAAGAATTAGCTAATGCTCTGTTTAAAATACCTAAGAGTCATTTTATCTTGAAACTTCCCATTGACCTATGATGACAGTAATTCAGTGAAACGAATGTGGCCTTTTCAATTATGAGATACATGCATGAGTTTGTGATGGCAGTAAATTATTTGCCATTAGTCTCCAAATTTTACATGTTTCCCAAGAATTTGTAATAAAAACTTCACTGAAATGCTGTTTCATATCCCAAATCCACACCATATGAAAGCATATTTTTCAGATAAATAATTTGTTTCTTTCCGCACTTCAAAAGGAAACTTTAAGATTAGGCTTTTTTTCTTTTTTAAATAAAGTGCTAAAGCAAAGCACAATTCTTTGAATGTCTGTGCTGAACAGCTGAAACTGATGTGATTCCTACTATCTTACTGACAAGCAGCCATCACAGTAAGTGGCTAGAATCAGTTTTGGCTGACTCGTGCCTCTTGAAATCCTTCTGAATCTCAAGTGATCGCCTTGGCCCCTTATCTACTGGAGTGTTAAGGAGATAAGCTGACACTGTGAAAGTTGACAGTGAAGTCTCACTTACTAACCCTCTGTGAAAAGGAGGTTCAGATTACACGATAATCTTTCAGCTACTGACAAGCAATTTAGTTTTTGAGAAATAGCTGATTAAGCAAGGGTCATAGAAACTTATGTGTCAGACTGAGAGGGTGTTATGATTGAATTCACACGTGCTTTTCCAAAATTTGTCCAGTTTTATACTTGAATTCACTTTGTTTTACTTTCACCTGGTCAGTATTTTTCAAGTTCCATTACTGCTTCTTGGGTTTGGGGAAAAAATTAAATTTTGGAGTTGCTTCTGAAGAAAGTTTCTCAGGAAATATCTTTTCTCTAACTCATGAAAGTCTCTCACCCTGTGTAGTATTAGATTTATGTTCTTGATCCCTGACAATTGCTTTCATGGGTTATGCATGAGAAGACAGTGTTTGATGTAATCTGTTCCCAGAGTGGAATGTCCAGGGTATTGTTCCAACATACTTTTGCTCGCTGGTCACAGTCAGGGTGCATGAATTACCATGGTTGAACAGCCGTCATCTGAGTGGAACGGATGCAATCTCTAGAAAAAAATACATGCGAGATGAGATGTATCATTAACTGCAGATAGCTACAGATATGGTTGTACATAACTGTCCACTCTGAGGTTAAAGGTTAACTAACTTCATGGTTATACTCAGCACATAAAGCATATGTCTACGCCGTATTTTTGCTGTGTGCCATAATATGAACCACTGAACTGAGCGAGTTGTTACTTGCTAGCTTACATCTCTAACACTGATTTACATCTGTACAAGTCTCAAGAGAACCATTCACACCCTACTGGCTCAATAGCTACTCCATGGTCTTGGTGCCCAGACAGGGCAGACCTCTCTGTGGCTGTGCTTGCACGTGCATGTTATACATCACTAGGTTGTGTAAGAGCAACACTGCAGAGTCTCGTCCTTCCGTGTCCTTCCCTCTGCCCCAGAGGTGCTAATGCTCGCTGGTGCTGTTTTGCAAGCCAGGCTATGGCAACTGGCCTGATGCTGTTGGACCATGCAAAGGGGATCCCAACACATATCCAGATTTAATCATCAAGCAGAAACTGCTGCTAGTGCAGCTGGAAGAATCTGCTGAGGAAATACTCCTTAAAGATCAGAATATTGGGTCATGGTCTGGGCTTTGGTTGAAGTCCACTGTGGTCTCCTCAGAGTCAGAAGAGATTTTGCCTCTATAAAGCTAGGAATGGGACAGTATCATTGTAGTCCAAACTGACTATTGGGCGGGCAGAACTTGCAGTTATGAAAGTTCGCATCTGAAAGCCTCTATTGCTAGTTACTGCCTGCCCTTCAGCACCAATATACTCCCTTCTCATCATTTATCTCTGGAGAAGAGGGTGAACATCAGTTTGTAGACCTTCACTTCTGCCCAGTCATGGTTGTTGCTGGCTGTCCAGCTTCCACAATAGTGTGGTCATTGTTGGTGTGATCATCATGGACAGGTCTTACTATCATTTGGTCAGCCTTGGCAGCATCCCCAAGAACGTGGGAATGTTCAGTCACTGTCAAAATTCACAGTGGAAAAATCAGCAGTATTTCCATTTTCACCCATGTTGTCCCCACCCACCTAACTGATGCATTTATAAGCTTGTGATGGCAAGTCTTCTGAAATTTTTAATTTTTCAGAGACAAAGAAGCTGTCACCCTCTTCTCTCCGGGGTACATCAGCATCCAGTGAGCTAGCCACTACTTGCAGCATAAGTCTCCCTACTACAGCAGGGGTATTTAGACAGCCTGCAAGCTTATGGCCAACTTCTGGAGCCAAAAGGGAGCATTTATTCCAGCACTTTACTTTATGCTGGAGGACTCTGAATGATAAACTAGGTGCTGGTAGTCTAATGCCAGCAAAATTATACCAGCCTGCTGCACTTTGCTGCTTATTGGCCTCAGACATCCCTTCTCAAGGGGCTGCCCACAGCTGAATCTTAGGGCAGGAGCAGGCCTAAGCAGAGTAAATGTCCTTACACCCTCCATAGTATAAGACAGTACTGCAAAACTTAGTCACAAAATAAAACTTTATGATGTTTGGTACTTGTATAGCAATACTTTGGCCAACATGGGCAGCAAGCAGTGTCAGGGATGTAATACCATATTAAATATTAGTGTTGTCAGCAGAATTAAAGAAAGATGGAACCAAACTGGCCAAGTAAAATAAACAAAGGCCTGCATGTCTGATGAACAGAAAACGGAAAACAGAAACTTTCTTCTCGAAAGGATTTAACTAAGTGTTACGTCCTATGTGGCTTCCAAACAGCTGTTCTTCACTCAGTTTTGGCTATGGAGTGCATGCTCTGGCATTGCCTCCTCCCCAGCTGGTGTGGGATTAGGAACTTGTAGCAAAGCTGTCTCCAGACCCTTCAGGGCCTGAAGGATCTGGCGGCTGCCCCAAGAGGAAGGCTAACACAAGACCAGATTAGGAAACTGAACCTGATGTGCCTTAACCTGCAGAGTCCTGAAACTCATGTGTCTCCTCCACAACCGCCTTGATCTCTTGCCTTGTCTCCTTCTTTTTGGCTTCTTTGCAAATCTTTGCCATGAGTCACCACACTTAAATTTTCATCCCATCAGTGTACACACTGGTAGAGATGGACCACTTTCCTAAGGAAGATGATCTGCTTCCATAGGGCTGGCTCCTTCTGTCAGTTGAGGTCCTTCCTTTTGTAAATCTATGCAGGGTGCTGTCTGGACAATGCCAACCCTGCCATGCCAAACAGCAACTGAACAGCACTCAATCAACCACCAGAAGACATACAAACCTCAGCCTTGGCAAGGTATCTACTTTTTATTGGACAAGCCCTTTATTGGCATATTTCCCAAAGCAAAGGAGCTAATTAATTTATTTCATATTCCGGTGACTTTTTAAATTTTCATTCTTAATTCTGTATTTGTGGAAAAGTATAGTTATTTTGTTTCTTTGGCTTTTGTTTCTCTTCTCAGTGTAATGCTGATATGGACAAAAGAAAGGTGAACTAGATGAGAGAAATACAGAGACAATAAGAAATATTCCTGGTACATGGAATTTATAAGAGCCACAAACCTCAGAAAATACACTTTTAGGAAAAAAGCTCCAGATATCCTGTGGTTAAACATTGATTTGAAGTGAAACCTGAAAGATCCCAAAGGTCTCTCTTCAGAAGTGAACTTTTTTAGCACGACAGTAAAAAAAATGTTAAATTTAGGAAGATAAGGGGGCCCTCCATTGATTTGCCTGATGTTTTTGCTAGGTTGTCACTTATTAACACCCAAGTGTATTTTTACTGTGAAGGATAATATGTCATTGTGACTTTTTTGTGACCATATTAATGTGACCATTAAATCATAAGTTTTGGTAGCAGATAGGAAAGGGTAAGTGGAAGATATGATCAGCAGATGCCTGAATGAAACTACATAGAGTCTTCATTCCTACTGTTTGAATCTCTTTCCATATTTGATATTGGCAAATATATTACAACAGTATGTTTCCCGGTTAAAAAACAATCAGACAAACAAAAGCCTTGAGGGCTTATTTAAATAGAAATATGTGATGTGGATTTAGTAGAGTAGAAATCCAAGGTCTGTGTAATTTAGAACCTTGTGTAATTTTCCAGTTGTTAAATCACATGTGGTTCTCCCTTGCAACAGTGACCTTGGTTAGGTTTTGATATGGCAATAACTGTAGGCATAAAACATAATGAACTCTATGTCCCACCATTTCTCTAAAATAAAATATTCACAATCTACACTGACTTCCATCATAAACTCATTTTTCCAGCATTCATTACATTAATAATTCACCAACTGATTCTATTTGCCGTATGATCCAATACATTACTATTAACATGAAAAAGTACATTACAAAGTAAATTACAGAGTAGAAGGTTGGATTTTTTCAGACCTTTGAGAAGTACACCTGTGGGTGCCAAATTCTTCTCTGTTCTATGCTCTTTGGTGATATATTGAAGGGATTAGGAATTCTGTCTGTCATCTGGACAGCTTAACAGGTACTCAGATGTGCAGTTAGATTCTTCTTTTCCTAAATGGCTTTTGTATATATTAACTAGAAACAAATTACAAGATTAACTGATTTCTGAGCCCTCTGCACTTGAAAAGTGTGACAGCTCCCTCTTCACCAAATTAATAGAGGAGACAAGTTGCAAAAACTAAGATGCACCACTATCATGGCAGCAAAGGTGCAAGCGCTAGAAGTGTTTATAAAAAGGTACACTGAAGTAACACTGTCCAGCAATAAAATGTCCACATAGACATATGTAAATCATACTGACTGAGACCAAGCTCTGCTCCAAAAGTTACTGTGGAAAGACAACCTACCAAACCTTGTTGTTCCACAGGTTTCAGCAAAAGTGAGTGAGGAGACATACAGCTTTTCTGCTCCAGGGTGTAACAAGGTCATAGCAGAGACTGCTTCTCATAATTTCATCCATAGTTCTCTTCTTACAAGCATACTAAAGGTTTACATCACCTTGGTAATTATAGATCTGGGAGCAGGTATTTTAAAGACCATAAAGACAATGGAAGTATGCCCTCCCCCTACCAAACTCCCACTGAGTTGAACAGGTCCAGGATTCCACTCAACAAGCAGATTTCACAACAGTGAGTTAAATCCAGATTTCTACTTACTGGTTCTTTTCAACAGATTTCAATGCTAGATATTTGCTGGAACCTGGTCCACATTATTTTTTTTCCCTGAGAATTTACAGCTGTCATTATCACTCAAAGGATGGAGAATGCAGTAGTCAGAGATAACCAGTTAGTATATCAAAAGAATAACAGAACTATATATTTTGTTTCCCCGTTTTGTAAAATGCAGTATCTAGTACTCTGAATGCTATGAGAGTTTTATTTAAACTTGCTTTTAACAAGTGAGTTTAAGGCACAGGAATTTTCATGTGCTTGTTCTTACCAGCAGTGGTGGGTAAAGCAGCTGCTTTTTCTCTGTGTGGCTTTTCTGATCTGTACAACTTGAGACATTTGCAGTTTTTAAAAAGAGAAAACTGGTAAAAAAAAATAGCTATTTTTCAGATGTTTTCTGCCACCCTTTCTTCTTTTGAACATAACCTCTGGCATAGAACTAAATAGTGGCAAGTCTGAGACCTCTTTTTAAAAAGCTCTGCAAGTACTCAGTGCGGGCTGGAGGATCCATTCAGTGTATCTAAGTTACACTGCTGCTCTGACTCATGCTCTGGAGGAGCCAAGAGAGGAAGACTGAAAGCCTGTAGCTCTACAGTGTGAATGTCCCATGTACTGTACCCTGTAGGTTAAAAGAAGAATAACATCCATCCACTTCTTGTGACATTGCTAAATCACACTTCCGTGAAAGTATTCTCATAACAAGTTAGGCAAGACTCGGCGTCAAATTCAGTGGGAAGCTACACTGCAAGCTGGAGTGACCATGACAGTCTGAGCCACTTTTGGATGACCTTCACCACTTTCAGATTTCTCTGAGAGGAGCTGGCTCCCACATTGCACTGCCAGATCCACTCCCACCCCCCTATGTGAGCATCAGTCCCTGCGGGCCAGAAATCTGACACAGCTTGTAGAGGCTAACTATTAATGTGCAGTAACACTTCTGGCTTCTATACTGGGCATGGGAAAGTCCACGCTGAATAGACTGTTGTGTTGGAAGTGTGCCTAGCAATACAGAAAGTCTTAAATTTTTTGTTAGCTTTTTTATTCTATTCCGTTTTTTAGCATCCTTGATTCTTTGGCAAATTTCTATGTACTCTGATGATAGATTTTTCCCACAAAACTGGAGAGTTATAAAAAGTGTAATGAGCAGGAAATGTACCTGGTCTGATTTTCAAAGGCAGTCAGTTTTCCTCACTAACATCTCAAGGCAGTGAATGTGGTAACGGGATATAGGATGGGTGGGTGGGTGGATGGGTGAAAGCGAGCGAGAGAGAGAGACAAAAGAGCAGAGCTCTGAAAAATAATTTTGTTCCCAGAAGTTTTGGTCACAGGGTAGAAGAAATGAGAGCCTCACCTGAACAACAAGCTGCAATGTGAGCACAACTTCTATTAGAGGCCAGAGAATCTGCACAAAAGAGATGCTATAAATGTTTTTGAAGCAGGGAAAGCCACACTCCATATCCACAAAGCAGCAACTTCTTACAGAAATACAACTATAGTTAATCAGCTACTGTGAACTTAAAGGCTTACTGCAAATTTACACCCAGAGAGTTGGCTGCTATCCAGGTGTCAGAAGACAAGAAAGCTCTGATCTAGTGATGTGGGTAAACAGCTGGCACTTGGCAAGGAGATTTTGCCAAATTCTTGGATGTAAATATATTTGGTGCTGACATAATGCCCCCTTTTCACTGACAGAGAATAGTCAAATCCAAATTTATGCATTTCAGCGTTAGAAGTTATGGATTACTTGGTATGGGACAGGTTGTTGACCTCCAGTAAGAGTGTTTGGAATTTACCTCTTCAGTACACTCCTGAACCTGAGAGAGTTCAAAATCTAGCTTGATACTATTTGGCAAGAAGTTACTAGAAGAAACATGGCCCTGTGGAATGACAGCAGCAATACAGAAGCATCACACTGGATGGCCAAGGAATAAATGTACATTCTGAAGCAGAATTATTCTTTGTGCTCTGAGAGGGCCATGAAGAAATCACAGTTTATGGCTTTTTAATACATGGCTCTCGATGTTACTCTCCTGCAAAATAGCACATTAGGGGCAATTTCTATAAAAGTTAATAAACCTTCATAGCATCTTAGCTTATTTCTTAAACACTACTGACTGTCATACAACCATAAGGGCATCTGGCTGGGTACTCATCGTGTTTCTGCATCTGAGTGCCATTGACATTCACAGATTCCACTGGCTCAGTCAGATGTTGTCTTATGCTCATTTTTTTCATTTGTTCCCTCATCTCCCCACCCTCTCACACATTTCCTGTATGTGGGTTCTTTTTCTTATCATTCATTTCTGAGAGTACTAGTCCCAGTAGGACCAGTGACTTTCTCTCTCTACTGCAGCTAGTTTCCCTCTCACTTGATGGTGCCAGAGTTAAAACCTAATGTCTCCTCTATAAAATCATGTTTCTTTTTCACTTGCCACTACCCAGGCTTTCTGTAATGTTTTCCTACCAAATTCCTGAAGTTTTGTTGTACTGAAGTTTCAGTATTAACAGTTTGATCTCTTCTTCTGTTATTTCAGCACATACTCACAATTTCTCCTTCTAAGCAATCTTGTCTGAATACAGGCTTCAATCATCCCCTTGTCTTAAGGTCCTCCTGCTTGAATAAAACACATCAAGATTTAACCACCTTCCATTTTTCATACTTCCATGAGCCAGCAGTTTATAACATATGAGAAATTGTCTGAAAATTTGAAATTGCACGTAAAATGATTATATCAACTTATTGAAATGATAGTTCAGACACAAAAAAGCCAACACAATCCTGGTTTGAATCCCATGTAAAAATATATCAAGTATTAGTGTCCTGTACAAGGCCCTGGTGACCTCCTGTATGAAACAGTATACAGTTTTGTTCATCCATATTCAAGAAATAATAGGAACTAACCTTGAATGGGCTTAATAAAAGGCTACTGGTTTGATCAGGGATACGAAGAACTTACCACTCAAGAGAAGACTAAAAGCTATTTGCTTATCGGGCCAGGCAAAATAGAAGTGGAGAGAGGATATGTTTATTTCCTGCAAATATATTTGAGGAGAAAAGAAGGGGGAAAATATTCAAACTAGAGGATAGCATTGGCACTCAAAAAAAAAAAAAAAAAAAGGTATAAATTGTGTCTTGATTCACCTGAGGTTGAAACAGGAATATCTCCAAACAGCAGAGCAGTGAGGTTCTGAAATGCTCTTCCAGGGGGATAACTCAGAGCTTTTGTGCTCTGGTGACCAAAAAGCTGCTTATATGAGTCTGGTTGCAGGGAGGAGCTGTGTTGTATCATGTAGCCTGAAGTATATGTCTCGAATGCAGTTTTTCAGTTTTATGATAATTGCATAAATTCAGGATTTTTTAGGAAAAGGAGAAGTCAGAAGTTACAGGGAGAGGTTTATACCTTTTTGGCCCTGTACATCTGCAGACATTTATTAGTGGTACCGCAATAGCTGTCTGACTACAAACTGCACCTTAGCTATTGCCATTCGCTTTTGCTCTAGAAATCTGCTATTTTTAAGCAAACCAAATACCACAAAGCTTGGGACTGGAAGGCCTTCAGCACCAGGATTAATAGGTCATGCTTTATATTAGTTCTGACAGAGGGCAGTGAGGAATCAAATTGCACTGCAGAGAATTGTTTTTAGACCAGTACAGCCAGTGTCCAACAGTCACTTGCAAGGGTGGTAAGTTCTATGTCTTAAAAAGCTTTTAGAGTCGAGCTGCTAATCCCAACAGTTATAGTGTTGTTATAACCAGTTTAGTTCTGTTCTGTGTTGGATGTTTTGCTTCTTCGGGTAGTACTAACACAATCCCTTTTTCTTGCACTCTTTCTGTTGGGAAATAAATCCAATCCATGTGTGCTCATTCTTATAAAAAGCATACATAAAAAAAAAAAAAAAACCCTCATTGTTTCTCAGTCCTCGTGCTCAGGCCTAATGTTTCCCAGGCAATGTTACAAACATAGACAGTGTTCTCCAAAAGTACTTTAGTAACTAAAAATATATTCACCCTTTCAGAAAGACAAAGGACTAAAGGGGAACTTCTGGATCACCATGTTTAGTCCCCAGCCACAGTGAACTACTCCATCATATGATCTTCTTCATAAATTCAGCTAGCTCCATTTTAAAACCAGTTACTTTATTCCCCCCATCACACCACTCCTACAAAAAATTCGATACTAACATACGTCCCAGCCACGTGGTCTGTACTGGGACTGGTGCTGTTTAATGTTTTCATCAATGACTTAGACAGCGAGATCGAGTGCACCCTCAGCAAGTTTGTGGATGACACCAAGCTGAATGGTGCGGTTGACACACCAGAAGGACGGGATGTCACCCAGAGAGACCTGGACAGGCTGGAGACGTGGGCCTGTGTGAACCTCATGAGGTTCAACAAGACCAAGTGCAAGGTCATGCACCTGGGTTGGGGTAACCCCAATATCAATACAGTCTGGGGGAAGAAAGGATCGAGAGCCTGCCGAGAGGGACTTGGGAGTGCTGGTGGACAAAAAGCTGGACATGAGCCGGCAATGTGTGCTGTCAGCCCAGAGGAGGGCCACAAAAATGATCCGGGGGCTGGAGCACCTCTCCTATGAGGACAGGCTGAGGGAGTTGGGCTTGTTCAGCCTGGAGAAGAGAAGGCTGCGGGGAGACCTGGTTGCGGCCTTTCAGTACCTAAAGGGGGCCTATAGGAAAGATGGGGAAAATCTTTTTAGTAGGGCCAGCTGTGACAGGACAAGGGGGAATGGTTTTAAACTAAACCAGGGTAGGTTTAGACTAGATATAAGGAAGAAATTCTTTACAATGAGGGTGGTGAAACACTGGAACAGGTTGCCCAGAGAGGTAGTGGAGCCCCCATCCCTGGAAGCATTCAAGGCCAGGTTGGATGGGGCTCTGAGCAACCTGATCTAGTTAGTGGTGTCCCTGCTCCTGCAGGGGGGTTGGACTAGATGACCTCTAGGTGTCCCTTTCAACCCAAAACATCTATGATTCTATATTTTCGTGTTTGTGTGCAAGTAAAGTAAAACTAAGCAATTAAGAGGGCTAAACCAGTGATTTGACTGCTACATGCAAGAAACTGTGAACTAATTTATGTACTAAACCAAACAAACTTAACTTGGATGATTAGAAAGTCAGTGTTGAGAAAGTTAGCATACTTAGGAGGCTTTTCGATATTCAGATTTAAAGCCAAGACTCAATGCTTTGTCTCCTATGGAGTGTTTATTCCTGTGTAAGTGGCTACAGTCATGTATGAGGGACATGTTCTTCCCCTGAGTTGTACAGAGGTCCTTATGCACGTGAAAACATGTAATTAAAGACTGAGCATCTGTTCATACTGCTGTAGGTAGGAAATGTTCCAAATTAAGCCTTTCCCTCTGCTATTCGAATCACTGAACATGTTACCTTTAGCATTAGTACAATATAAGTAAGAAAATGAATCTTATAGCCAGAATCATGTCTTCTACCTTTTCAGTGCTTGCAACTCTGAACTCACATGAGCTTCTTCCACTCCCCATCACAGTTTGCCTCCAGCAAAACATTTTACTCAAATAAGCTTATTTGGTTAAAACAAGCACTCCAAGTTCTCCCTAGAGTCTCAGGTCTTGTATTTGTTTCAGAGGCCAGCAGAAGCTTAGGAGTTCACCAGAACTGCCAGACTTAAGCCTCAGAGAAGATAGAGCTCCTCCAGTTTCTCAGCGGTCTCTCATATTGATTAATGAATTTAATCAGTATTGATTAAAGACAGATTTCCCTCAGCATAAAGAATGACATTAGCTCCCCTTATCCTGAAGGACAATAGTTACACATGTGGGTGGTTACAGGGGATAAAGTATGAGTACTGATGCCATGAGAAAAAGAAAGTTTCCATCAGTTGTTGCTCAGTTAAGCTCAGTGCATTTTAGGTATCAAAAAAAGAAAAGAATGAATCATACTTCTTATTCAAGAAAATGAATAGCAGACAGGTGGTGCATACAAATGCATCATATGCATAATATACTCGATTTACTACCAGCTTTCCTCTGATGGGTTCAAAGAATTTTGCAGGATACGTTTTCAAAGATCATGTCATCTCAATAGTAGCTGCAGGAGTGGAACAATTCAGCAGTTTTTTTGGTGCCTGTTACTACATCGTTCAGAAGAGGAAGTGAGCAAGAAGGTCGAATGCAAAATCCAGCGGCAGTTGTAGGAAGTTATCTAGGTGATATTTTTCTTTGAAGAAACAACTTCAAAAGAGCAAATGTTATAAAATATGAAGAGAAATTATGTGCAATATCCAAAACATGTTGCATTCTTCCTTACCACTTAAAAATCTAGCTTCTTCTCGTCATAAAGTAGCTGTGAACGTGTTGTTCTTTTCATCGGGGTCAGAGTACATATATATAAAATATATACTTATACATAAAGTATACATATGCAAACACAGATGACCAAAGACATATGCAATGTACCTAATCATAGAATCTGTGGCATCTCTGTAGTCAATTACAAACCCCGGTTGTAAACATTATTTTCCTCAGGGAATATTTCAGTAATTAATGAATGCTGTTGTTGTGTGGAGATGGAGAAGACTGTGCTGACATTATGGTTTCCCCAGTGGTATAACTGGGAATGAATGATTCAACTTCCTTCCCACCATGCTAGGCAGAGCTGAACTTAAAAATGTGTCAGTATATATTTATACTCCTTCTTTTCCAAGGGCAGAAGGGCTGTTTAAGTCTTCCACATCTGGCTGCTCTCTCCCACCCTTTTTCTGTGGGAAGTTCTTCTCTCACATCTTCGGCCACAGAGACGGGGAAGAATAGCTGGGGGTGGGGGACTACACAGCAACCCAAAGGTCAGTGGAATCTTCCTGGGAAAGCTGATTAAAAGTATTGCTTTACTCTGAAAAGTGATTTTGTAAAAATTTTGGTCAGTTCTCTGAGTGGTAGAGACATGCTGAATCACAGGAGCTGATTTAGGAAAGCTGGCGGTTCTGGTGGGTAGGAGCTTTAGGATACAGTGTAAAACTGTGCAGAATTAAAGCTAATATGTCTGGTGAAAGTCAAAGTAATAGACTATTAATTAATTAAGACCAATGCCATTGATGTAGAATTGCCTTTGGTGTTAAAACTAACTACCTGATTGAAACATGTGGAGCAGCTCATGTTTCTCACAACGTGCCTACGCTGCACAGCTGGCATGTAGTGCAGAAGAGCCTGACTAAACTGTAGGAGATCCGAGTTTGCATGTCAGGAAAAATCTAACAGCAGTGACACAAGGCTCTACATGAATAGTCACCAGAATCCAGAATCAAAGACTTGTTTGCTAAAAGATAGCCTGAGTGTCTTTACATAGAGGTTCGTTCTCAAGTGTGAACTTCTTTTCAGGAATCCCGGCAGCTCAGTGAGACAGCATCTGTATCTGGCTATCTGGGCTTTTTTTATAAATCACAGGCAAGATAATTTCTCCGCCTCTAAACTGGAAGTTTGGACTCCTCAACACATCTAGGTGTCTGATGACATTAAGTCATACAGTCCATGGGCTCTGTTGATGCTGGGAAAGAAGAAAAGTCAGAAGCTCCTCTGAGCTTGCAGAACTGGTAATGAAAATGGTACCCACAGCATCACTTTTGCTGGGCTGTATTGAGAAAGGAGTTCCAGTACAAGCCTTCGCATTTCACTTCTGCTGGAATATGTTCTCATTCTTTTTTTGCTGCTCCCCATACCAGACTAGTCAGCAGATGCTACTTTTGTGCAGAACTCCACTGAGTAATGCATGTAATGCATATACGCATAAATAATGCATACAATTTCTGAACCCAACAAGCCCCTCTACACAGATCAGACTGCAGAACTTGCACCTATTTCATGTCTTAGAAAGACTCAAAAACCAAAATCACAACCCCATCCTAATGTAAGAGATTACTTCCTCCACTTCTTTCAGACAAATTAAGGTGTCACTTTGATGCACAGCTCGTATGGAAAAGTAGAAGAGACGAAAAGAAGCCAACCCTCACAATCCCATAAGGCACATTTCATTCTTTAAATGTGCTAAAACTCATGTTGCCTGGTTTGGCTTCAGCAAGTCACCTAATATATCTCACCGAGGCAACTCATGTGATTCATTATAACTAATAAACCTTAAGTACTTAGGCAAATTCTGACCCCAGATGAGAATATGTTGAGCCTGTGAACAGCGTCTGTGTACAGAAGACTTTAAAGCAGTGGTTAATATGTAAGCAACCTGCCGATAACTGTAACAAAAAGTATGTTTTCTTTGCTGATGA
Organism: Egretta garzetta; assembly: GCF_000687185.1. Lineage (NCBI taxonomy): Eukaryota > Metazoa > Chordata > Aves > Pelecaniformes > Ardeidae > Egretta > Egretta garzetta. The sequence continues at coordinate 6,987,919 of NW_009260268.1, read as the reverse complement.
GGCTGGGCAAGTTTCTTGGCACGTGTGCCTTCTACTTTCAGAAGTCTCATTGACACGGCCTCAGTTGCTCAACAGCTGGGACTTGCCATAGGTTGCTAGAGGTCCTTGCTGGTTACCTCAGTGTTGTTCCCTGGAAAACAGAAGATGATTGCAGCTCTCCTGCCACTCCCCTTGTTACACCCCCCTGAAGTCTCAAATGGCAGGCCCGCTTTATGCAGCTGAAGATCAAGTACTGCCAGAACTTTTTTCCTAGTGTTATGGAAAAGCAATAATTCATTTCTGACTCTACATAGACAAGATCTCTAAAGAAAATAAATGCCCAAACTGTTGGAAAGAATAAAAATTGCCATCCAGTGTTCATGTAAATAAACTTTTAAATCTTCATACCTTTTTTTTTCTGCAAATGGGCAACAAATTATTTACAGAGATACACTACTTTTCTGTGATTTATTTAAATGTGCTTTTGTTGTTCAATTGAAAATACAGTGATTTTTATTTGTTAACACAGATTAAAAATACTTCTTGACTTTTTTTTTTCCTTTGCAAACTTTTTTCACTCTGTGTTCCTATTTGAAGTTTAAAGGACAATCTGTCCTGCATAATAAAGGCTCTTACTTATCTAGTGACTAAATGTATTCCAGGCAGTCAAAATGTGAAGCTTCTCTCCTGCCAAGTAATTCTGTCATAACCTGATGGGTATTAACTTGTTTGCAAGGAAGGATGCCTTCATTTTTATGGCATTTGCATTCCTCACGGAATCACTATGAATAACATTGCCACGAACTAGGTGGAGAAGGGGGAGGAGGCTAGAGCCTAGCCTCCTCCCCCCAGATCACCAGCCAGCACAGCTCTCAAGGACATTAAAAGCCCCACTAAATACCTTCCTTCAGATAAAATTTCCCTGAAAACATTATTAATAGAATTAATGTACCTACCCCCATAGCTAAGTGCCCATAAGCGAACATTATTTTATAAGGTGTGATACCTTTGTTAGGAATATTGGGTTGGTTAGAGAAAGGTATTCTTTCCTCCTCTTTGCCATTCCGCCTCTCTACTTTTTTCAGCCTTTTTGTATAATGTATTAATGACCTATAAGTCTGGGCTAATATCCTATATTCTGCTATACACATTAGTTACAATCAGTACTGAGAACTGTATCTAAAAGCATGTCAGACTCCAAAAATCAGGATAGCTGTTTAAAAGTCATCAGGTTTTTCAGTGTTCAATTTTATGTTATTTACCTTCAGAGCCTTACTTGGATCAAGATATGGGTTTTCCAGGTTTTTCTTTACAATGCTAGAGATTTTCTCCCAAACTTAGACACAAGGTGTTGAAGGAAGAGTCTTAAGACTTACAATGAGATCGTAGAAGTCGGTAGTACTGATGCCTGTTAATAAGGCACAACTCTCAAAATCTCACAAAAATCTACAGAGCAGTCTGAAATTCAGAGGAAAAGAGGTGGATATCTCTGTACATACTGGCTCCACTATATGATGGATTTCCAGGTTCATCTCCTGTACCACCATAGACATAGGTGAGCACCCTATTCGTTCTCACTGACTGGCCGCTATTTTTTCATACTTCCATCTAGTTATTTGGTTTGGTGAAAGCCATTTAATAACAGACTGATCCAATCCAAGATTGGAAACTGGGGAAATAAGGCTGCTTTAAGTGTTTAAATGGAAAATGACATGTTTAAACTTCAAGACCAAGTTTATGACTTGTTCATTAAGTATATTAATCCTTATCTCTTCAACATTTGTTCCTGTCAATATATCCTGCAGGACTATCAATACTCAGAATAGAAACAATTAAAAAAAACCAACCCAGTGCAAAACAGAAAGGTGAAAGGAATACATAACAGGGGAAAGGACTATAATTTGCGGAATGAGAACCCAGTCTTATATTTCTATTGCATCCCTCAAGTAGAAGATTGAAGGGGGGTGGGGGGTGGGGGGAAGAGGATGAGCCATTCTTTTTTTTACCTCTGTTTTGTACAGGTGTTAAAAATCTCATTGCCATTATCAGCTAAAGAATGGGGTGGAAAATGGTCATTTTGTATCCGTGCAGTAACAGCACATACAGTGCAGCAATAATAAGCAGGGTAACTGGAAATTTCATAAAACTAATTTTGTATTACAGATTTGGTGAGACTTATTCTGTGGCACTTAATTATTTTAGCATCTGACTTCTGACAGGTTATGTGGTATACTCACGTAGGGGATTTAGTACAACTTTCCTACTAACAAATCCAGTTACTTTAAAAGTACCCTTCAATAGTATTCCGACGATATTATGCATCACTCACATCATTTATTGATACGGATTAGAACATGAACTCTGTGACTACACCAGTTTCTGATCTAGCTGGTTTAAAGCTGGACTGTGGGTTTGTTTGTGAGCTGCAGTTGCACATTTGACTGTAGGATATGGGCATCCCCTGTGAGGCTGCAAAACCAGCAAACTGGAATAACTACTATTTGCTTTAATTACATGACACATCAGGACATACTGAACATATGAGTCAGAACTGATGCATTTACGAGTGGCTAGCAATAAATTGAAGGCTGACAGTCTGAGATGGAGCCCCCTCCCAAAATGTGAACTGTTCCAGAAGCAGGCACCTTACCTTGGCTGCAGAGTCAGTGGGAAAGGACTTCCCACTGAAGAAAAGGAAAGCTGTGGCTGTGCAGGACTACCAGACCTCCCAGAAATGTACTTGCTGAGGTTTGTGATGCTCTGCTGCTTTTTATAAAAAAAAAAAAGCACCAAAAGAACAGTGAAAGACATTTCAGTTTTTAATGGAGCAAGGCAGTATAATTAGGGCTGAGATAATATCTGGCCATTTCTCCTGTTTTAGCTGGCAGCATTTCAAAACCCCATTAATGCTGGATGTAAATATTTAAATTCACACTTTACAGGCAGTACTGTAAGAGGAAGACATGCACATATAGACGACTGCTTCAGGTGGAATCTTCACAAAAGTCCTTTGGTCTAATAGCTGCAACCTACACTACAACATTAATTTTTTAACTTTAAGGTATATTGTTATTGTTATGGGAAGAATTATATTTAAGACAGACAACTCCTTGCTCAAAAAGCAAATGACATTTACATCCAAGAAATGAAGGGAATCCAAGGGAATATATTCAATCTGTAAAAAAGATAAAGATCTAGGGGTGCTGAAAATGGTCCAGACCTTCACAGGCTTTGCCTGCATCCTCGACAGAACACAGCATTAGTCTCTTCAGCAAATCATATGGATGTGGTGTGGGTAGAAGCTCTATAGTGCTGGTATAAAATCTTTAGAGAAATATGCTAGCTTTATTTTTTGTGAAATGTAAGCTAAGTTACCAGCTTGAACTGAGGATAGTTGGCGATGATATGTAATTGCTGGTCTTATTCAAATAGTATGATTCTACGATTCTCTGAAGCAAATTTGAAGGCCTCTTCATAGAAATTTACAGAAGAGTTTACCCTAGCAGTGGAAGGTTAGTTATGTGTGATCATCATAGAATCATAGAACGTTTTGGGTTGGAAGGGACCCCTAGAGGTCTAGTCCAACCCCCCTGCAGGAGCAGGGACACCACTAACTAGATCAGGTTGCTCAGAGCCCCGTCCAGCCTGGCCTTGAATGCTTCCAGGGATGGGGCCTCCACTACCTCTCTGGGCAACCTGTTCCAGTGTTTCACCACCCTCATTGTAAAGAATTTCTTCCTTATATCTAGTCTAAACCTACCCTGTTTTAGTTTAAAACCATTACCCCTTGTCCTGTCACAGCTGGCCCTACTAAAAAGATTTTCCCCATC
>NW_009260268.1:6982238-6983823 GCF_000687185.1 Egretta garzetta | reverse complement strand
GTATGACCTTGCACTTGGCCTTGTTGAACCTCATGAGGTTCACACAGGCCCACGTCTCTAGCCTGTCCAGATCTCTCTGGATGACATCCCGTCCTTCTGGTGTGTCAACCGCACCATTCAGCTTGGTGTCATCCACAAACTTGCTGAGGGTGCACTTGATCTCGCTGTCTAAGTCATTGATGAAAACATTAAACAGCACCGGTCCCAGTACGGACCCCTGAGGGACACCACTCACCACAGTGATCCACTGATAGCACAAAGTTTGGGTATCATCATAAAAAATTTGTTGGAAAGTTGTGATCTAAGCAAAAGAGTTAGGCTTAAAGATGCCACATAAAAACTCAAAGACGATGGAGAGTTTTCTTCACAGGTCAGCTGCACCGTTAGTTCTGGTGTTCATGGAACAACCCCTGTTTTCTTAAAGCCTACAGCAGGGATACAGGTATGCATTGAGATTTACATATAATGTAGGTATGCACGTATATATGCACATACACACCATATATGGTGATGGGATATCACAGAAGAGAGATGAGCAGTTCCACAGGCAAAATTTTTAAAGGTATTCCCAACGATTTGATGCATTCGGATTACAGTGCTGCAAGGAGAGGACTTATGTAAGTAGAGTATATGCAGGGAGAAAGAGATTATGATTGTAAGATTTATTTTGGCTATTCTTAATGTTAGTTATACTTAGCATTAGCTATTCTTAGCCTAAGACTATTCTTATATTCTTCTTATGTTATTATATTATAGTCTTGTATTATTCTTAGCCCTAAAATGAGTTTTTTAAGATATCTGGCCCAGGGGAACAATTTGAGTTATTTAGACTGAAGGAGAGGGAGGCACAAAACGTCTCCAACTTGTGAACAGATAAAGCTGCCAAGTCCCAGGCATCTCAAACAAATATGACGGCTTTGTCATATTTGCTTCTTAGGAAGAGGCAATCTATTAAGCTGGTTGACAACACCGGAATGAAAAGAAGAAGCATCGTGCATGTGGCGGTCTGGTGCTGTATCCTGTCCTGTGGTGCGTTTTGCTGCCCTCCGCCAAATCTTGCCGGTGATGTATTCCAACAGCAACTTCCAAAGAGCTATCTGCTAGGACAGCTGCAGTGGCCCTTTCCCCTTCGTTCCCACCGCTCCCTGGAGCTTCGCCACCAAATCCCACGTGGAGCGGTGCGTGACACACCACCGAAGCCCAGGCTTCTGAAAGCTGCTCTGGAAAACACATCTAGCAAGCAGTAAAGGCCATTTCGAAGGCGGCCGACTCCGGAGCGGCCATTCTTCCTGCCTCCTAACCCCAGGCCAGGGAAAGCATCCACTCACTCGCTCGCCTACCCAAAACCATGTGGAAAATTGTTTCGGAGGGCGGATCGTGACACCCCCCCACGTACACACACCCGCCCCCGCAGGTGCTGCTCACACGCAGAACTTCAAAGCCCTCGGGGCAAACCGAGGTTAGAAAACCGCGGTGATTGTTGGCGGTGAGCAACGGGGGAGGGTGGTGGGTGAGACTTCAGCGGTCGCTCCTCGACGGCTGGGCGCTGCAGGGGGGTCTGTAACGGCTCTGAGGAGGGCACCCG
>NW_009260268.1:6926122-6981588 GCF_000687185.1 Egretta garzetta | reverse complement strand
CGGGCAGAGGCGCGAGTGGGTGCCGGGCACGAGGAGAAGCACAGCTGAAGGCTGCTGGGTGAGAGCTGTGCGACCTTATTTGCTGGTCCTGAGGTAGCATCTGCAGCTACCGTAAAGCTTTGGAGGCGTGGATGGGTGAAACTGCCTTCCCTGGGTTTCCGACGAGCTCGCTCAGGCACTGACTTTGGCTGGAGGTGCTATCCGTGCCGGTTTCTGCTGAAGCAAAACATGCAGTCGCAATGCAACCTCAGTTCCTTCTGTGCGTTTTGAAAAGCACGCTTCGGTGGAGAGCACGAAGCGTGCAGGTCCCTAACTGTTGTGAAGCAAGTTGAGGAAGCGTAAGATTCTTCCCTTCTGCCAACTTTGCACGTTTAAATATAGAACTGTATATGTCATCCAACGTGTAATGCTACTGGCAGCTGGAGAAAGCTAGTCCAATAAAATAATATTTAAAATTTAACGTATCTGAAACAGCAGAAAAAATTCCCTCATTTTAAAATATTGGTTATCACTTGAGATTTATGATACCATCTGGGTGGTAGAATGTTGTGGATCTGATGCAAGTCTTGCCTCGGGGTGAAGTCCATTAATGAGGCTGAACTAAGTTAGTTTTGGGGGAGTGGGTGATATCACACCACTCGGTTCCGACAGTGAGTGTAGTTTCTGCTGATTGTTATGCCGGTGCTTAACACATCATTCCAGACTTACCTGTGAAAGGGATAGATGTTTCCTGAAGTTTGACCCAAGCTGTGAAAGGAACTCCTTCAAGCTCACCCTCTGCTTCAAGTATATTAATACCTAACATGTATTTATTTTAAAATCTTTCAAACACATTTCTCTTCGTATTCTTCCTAATTAAAACCAAAACAAATATATCAAGAGCCATACAGATGTTTCAGAGAAGGGGAATGTAAGACAAGGGGTCGTGACATACAGAGCTTGTATATATTGAAACAAGCTGATGGTAGTTTGTTTATGCTAGAAAGACAAAGCAAATTCTATGAAAAGTTCATGTGGACACTGTGCAGGTTCAGTACACAGTGGATCTTGGATTAGAATTTGGATTACACAGTGTGGAAAATGTTTTGAGTTCTGGTTTGTGTTACCTAATGGCATTAAAACATTAAGATTGACAGTAAAAAGAGGCGTAAGGCCTATACAAAAACTAAACTGGTTTTCAGTGACATCTATAATGTACTATATAGTCAGACAGAAAAAGACACGGTGCCTGCCCTACTCCCGTCAGATGTCCATTGCTGCAGCTGATTCCATTAGACACTATCCCTGTCCACACAATTCTTCTAAACCCCACTGGGACTCTGATACAAATTGGGACAGGAATAAAACAACCCCACAGAGACATAAGTAGCTGTAATGGTATCTTTTGAAAGGTGCAGTAACTTTTTGTATGAATGGTGTACATTTTTAGTCTTTTGCCATGTGTTGCGATGAAGATCATCCATGCATGGAGTAACCTTCTGTCTAACTGCTACTACTAAAATACAACTTTTGATTCTTCAGACTTGGATGAAGATTGGCACTTTGTGAAGTTTTAATGCAATGAAGTTTTGAACCTGAAGCTCAGTATGTTGGCTAGTGTGTGCATGTGTAAATGGTCTCACCAAGGTTCTTGACCTCAGTAAAAACATACTTGATAAGACACAAAATGTACTTAGATAAGATGCATTAATATGTAGCTGCTTCTAGCTTTGTACAGACTTATGGATTAAATCAAAATCAGTTTCAACTTTCTTAATAAATTCATGTATTTAGCATATTTTCAACCTGTCTGTATGTAATTCTAACTTTTTCCTAAGCTTAAGTTTCTAGTTAACAAGGTACTTAAGGATGACAATGAATTTGGAGTCAATGTGTTAAGTTATTGATGCCATTTATTAGCTGCTTTACAGGGATATTTGCTATATGATTATGTTGGCATAATAAGTGGCAGTGAGTACAAAAAGACAGGTAAGATAAAAGGAGAATAATAATTTAAAACTTTTTAAAAACTTACTTTTTCACTTTCTAAGTGTTTTGGCAACAATGTATTTTGAAGGAGGAGGCTTCTGTTTGTAGAACAGTGGTTGCACATGGCTGTTACAGTGACTAAAACCAGACAGAACTTGTGGGTAAGTATGTTGGATACAAGGATCCAGCAGCTTAGCATTCCTCTAGGTGGACACAATTACAAAAAACCCCGTGTTATCTTAAGTTAAAAGGTGTGAAACTTAATTTTACAAGTGTAGGGACCAGAAGTAGGATAGAGATTAACTCTGAAACCATGGGAAAAAACCCACACATCAGCTTAAGTCAGTGTGGTCATTAGCTTGCTTGAAAATGCACATTGCTTCTACCTTTTAGCTTGCACACACTGCAGAGTAGCTGAGAAAAGATGTGATGTGTTCATTGCAAAATGAGATATATTGAAAGGTGCTGTGAAGATTTAGCTCCTCCTTTTGTGCCTTGGCAGATTTTTGTTCATTTTGCAGTGGACTTTATTTTTAGACAGAGGAGAATGAAGGGGATTTTTTTTTAGTGCAAATAAGCAAAAAAGAGCTTTAAGCTAAATCTCATTCCTGAAGTTGTCATAGAGGTTATAAGATCATAAAGTTCTCTCAGCTTTGCCTCATATACCTTCTGATTATCTTCACCTGTGTTGGTTCTATAGGTATTTTGGTATCTGTCCATCATGATACAGGTATTATATGACACGCACATTCACCCCCTTCCCTCACCCCCACCCCCACCCCCCAACAAAACATGGCATTCTTTCCTGGTTTGCCTGCTGTCCTGTTTTTAACTGGAATTCTCCCCAGCTCATAGGATGACATACTTCGGGGTATAACCCTTTAGGGAATTTTTCTTTCACATAGGCAGTATTAGGTAGGGCATTAACATAAAATATAACATGCATTGTAGGCTACCAGTCCTGTCTTTGACTTACTGTTCGGTTTTGATACTAGAATGAGCAATTTTCTGCCATTTCTTTTCCCCCCTTCCCTCATGTACTCCGCAGGCAGTTAGTGATCCATTAATGCAGTATAGCCAAAGATTTAGAAAACAGTTTGCAATGGCATTTGTATGCATATTTGTGACTTTTAAGCAGAGCTTCATGTATTCACATTAGCTTTTTACATGCTAAGATATTAACAATTATTTTATATGCTGATGAAATTATTAGAAAGTATATAAAAATACTTGGAGTCATGTTTCTGTGTCTTTGTGAAGACACCGTGACTTGGAGTCATGTGTCTGTGTGTGAAGTTTTCATGTATCTGAAAGTGCCCACCTTCACAATACCTTTGCCGTTTATCACATTGCCTTTGATCCCTCTGTCACAATACAATTCTGATCCTCAGTCTTGTCAATTCTTCCACTTTCTGTGTGCTTGTCCAGTTGGGATAAGAATAATTCTCATTCCACTGGTTTAGTAGCTAAACGATTTAGTATCGGTAAGTCAGGTGACAGGGCTGTTGGAAGCAAACAGCTGAGTTTTCAGAAAATGACAAATGTGTCCTCCTCTCTTTTGGGAAAAGCATTTCTATAAGTGACCTGCCACTACAACTCCAGTGAGAGTTATAAAGGTTAGTAGTGAAAGTGGCTTCTGGGATTCCCAAGTTTAGTCATTGCTGACAGTCATCCAAGATCTGCAGTATTATCTTGCCTGATCTCAAACTTGTAATTTATCTGAGTTGTCGTACTCCAAGGGGAATATCATTTAGAAATGCACCGAATGTTGTCATGGTCTTCCTGCACAGGACTGCATATGCGCAGAATGGGAGATTTCTGAACGTATGGAGGATACTGATGGGGAAATGTATTGCATGTGCTTGACCATAGGATGAGCAGTTAGCTCAGGACATCTTTTTCTATGCAGCTGGAGAAGAAATGCGCCATTACCTTGCATAAAGCATTCTGCTTGCGAGATGATTCTTGCAGATCTCATAACGTCGAGATATGACCTACAGCAACTTTGTACACAGATGTCCTTTAGATCCATCAGTTTCACTTGACCATGAACACCCATACAAATGAGGGTGGGCAAGCTGTGACAGTCTAAAAAATCAATAGTCTAATGGCTGGTGTTGGGTCTGTGTTTATTGAATGTAACTAGGGGAGAGGTGCTACTCTAATAGCATAGAAAGAAGATTTTCATATCTATGCTTTATTTACTGTGGCCATTAAGATTCTGTCCTAGACTGCATAGACTCCCATATAGGTGTAATTGTTGTGTATATGTGTACATGCACACCCAACATATGTTACAAGGAACTAAGTGTCAAACTAGAGTAGAATACTAGTACGGTTAAACTTAATGCAGAGGCCCTCACAAATAAAGTATACCTCTATATCATAAAGTTAATAGAAGCCTGAAGGAAGATCTAGCCTCTCAAAATGTAGCCCAGACAGCAATGAACTCATATTTTCCATGGTATGGATTAGCGCCGGGAAGGACATTGCAGCTCTTCTAACAGCTAGCTACTCTAGCTTCATTTATGGCTTCTACAAACAGCATGACATTAGTCATACTAGTTTACATAAGAATCCAGGCCATAGAATGACTTCTCCAAAGCTTATTTTAGAATCTCTTATTAGTGTCTGAATGGCTGCATGCATCTGACAAATAGAAGTAAACCAGCCACACAGGAAAAAAATGGAGGAAACAATCATATATAAACCATCACAGTATTGTCATGCTTGTTCACAGGCTCCGGTTCTTCTTCCTTCTCACTTTTCCAGTTACCTTTTCCTACCACACCCAGTAGTTAATGTAGGTGACCTGTAAAGACCTCCATGTAGTTGCTAGAGAAAGGTGATATTTGGTGTTCTCAGTTCCCTGTGACAGCTCACCAGAAATGCAGCAGAGCACAGACAGCAGCTGCTGTTTCTGAGTTGTAAGAATGGGCAGAGTCAGTGTTGGCGATTCAGTGTTACACTGCAGTCCCCTGTATCACTAATGGCAGGGCGCTTTTGCCTCTGTGATGGTAACATCAGTTTTTAGAAGCCTTGCATGGCTGTTCTCCCTAGATTACCTCATTTCTGAAAATTATTTTGTCAGATACAGTAGAAGAAAGGGATGGTACTTGATTAGATTAATCCTATTGTACCAGTTACTAGAATTTTGGTGAGCAGCATTTTATCTCCTGTAGAAAAGTGACAAAATGTAGAAAGATGTCAACTGACAAATTCCAAATAAACAAATTTTCTTCATAGATGTTCTACAGGGAACCTAAGTAGGAATCATTTGTCAGTTGAGATTGGACTGAAGGAAAAGACAAACAGTACCAAGTGATTTTGCCAGACTTTACCACTGTCTGCTGTGTTGAATATACGACCTCACTTCATCTGTGCTTTTTGCTTTCCAGAATAAAGTGAGTTTTTTGAGAAATGTATGGAATAAATTTATTTTTGCTGTAAAGAACATTCTTCTTTATGATTCTTTTTGGGGGGAGGGAGTTGGATTCAATGCAACTTAATCTTCATTTCCTTTACTGTGAAGACAGTGAACTATCTGTTCCATAGCTGTGTGAATTCATGCAGATAACCCCTGGTCCTTGCCCATTTTGATTGAGGTTAGTTAATTCTTTAGAGTTTGATTGCACACTGTTTAACAAGATGGGGAAGCAATTGTGTTTATTTTATTTTGTTTGTGCAGTACCATGTGCATTGTGGTTATGGAATAAGTAATAATTGAAATGGAATTTGGAAGAGATTATTTATTGTCCTCTTTTCAGTTTTTCTCAGTCTCCTAGACTGAGAAACATCTCCATATTACTTAAGGAAAATGTAACATTTGGATATCATGAAGATACCTGATCACTCCCATGAGGACTTAAACTAATTCCTCTGAATTCAGTGTTTATGCATGATTTGGTGTAATATGGGTTTCATTCTGCCTTTGAATGTTTTTGGACCATAGTGCAGTTGAGAGAAAACAATGGGATGTGACTTGCCATGAAATACTTTCAGCACTGTGAATTAGGTGAAAAAGCTTGTGGAAATACAGAATTAGCATGAATGTGTGATTCTTTTCAAAGGTACGCTGTGTCAGTGTGCTTTTTGGAAGCAGTAATTTAGATGACTAGGCTGTATTTTTGAATCTTGTAATAATAGTCTAACTTGTTTTAGGGTTTAAAGCTAACAGTAAGTATTTGAGAGCAGTCAGTAGCAGAATTTAATTAATTTGTTCTGCTGTAAGGATTTGAAGAGAGGGAGAACTTTTAAGGGTAGTACTGAAGAAGTATGTATCGTGAAACATCAGTTTTGTTGTGTGGAAATTGAAGGCCAGCAAAAATTCTTAGGCATTTTTGCAGTAATGGATATGCGGTCATTTATATGTTCTGCTATTATTGTTTTTCCTCGGCAATATGTTTTTAGAAAATCTGGATGTGCTACACCTATGAGGTGCTTACCACACTGTGTCCATCCTCTTTCTTTATAAAGACTCAAGGAAGGGCCCTGGGAGGTTAGCAATAAGGAGGGGCCATTTTGCAGATGTAATGAGGTCCCCTCCTGTGTGAAGAGGGAAGTCCCAAGCTGGGGCCTTCCTTCAGGCCTGTTTGTAGAAAGCACCTCTTACCTGTATGAATTCCTATTTAAACAAATTATTTTTCAGTACTAGGTAAATTGTTATGCTGACAAACTAATAAGAGAAAAATGACAGTTTTCTAAAACTAGATCAATAAAGAGATCCAATATAAAATTCAGTTATATGAATTATGAAGAAGTACACAGTACTTGGTTAGAAATACTATAAAATTTGCAATTACAGTATTCACTGTCAGATGGAAAAGTCCAGAGAAGTTGAAAACAGTATTTCTTAAAATACCACCTATGAGGTGACCTCACTAATAAGTCTGCTTTGGGTTTTCACTGTTTAAAGGTGACCTATATACCTGTCCTTTCCATCCCTTGAAAGGTATCTTATCCTTTCTGTTAGTTTAATTCTGTGCCCCATTCTGAATTGGCTCCCATAGTTACTGTGAATAAAGACTAAAATATCCCTCCTAGTTACTTCATGAAGTACACTGACTCTTGAGGAAGCCTCAAAAGTGAGTTGCTGTTTCTCGTATTCTTGCTGTCCTTCCCATTTCCCAGCTTGTTTTTCAGGGCAGTAGAGGCTGTTACACTTCATGTTCACATCAGTTTGTGTGGAATAACTTGATGGTCTGTAGATATTTGTGCTGGCATAAACAAACTATGCCTACAGCCCCATACCCTGACCATGCTGGAGCTAAAAACATCTTTGGAAATAGACTTATGGAGGTGAAGTATTTTTCCTCAAGTCCATAACTGCCTTCTCCCATTATTTGTATTATTCTGCCTCCTTGTTCAGAGCCAAATGGGTTCTTGTCATTGTCCATGTATGTGAAATTGTCCATGTGTACCTGGCAGAAAGTAAAGTCAACATCCTTATTGTTTTCCACTATCGAAATGCTTGAAACTACATCTAGTAGATCTAGTCAGACTCTTCTTGTGGTCTAAACAACCAAGTGGTATTTCAGCACATTAATCTTATATAGTTGCCACTTATGTGGCAAAAAAGAATATTATAAGGTTCTCTGTGGTAGTTTGTTTCCTGTAGCAGTGATAGCTGAAGATGAGATGCTGCATAGGGAAGCAGTGGCGATTCACATGATGGTTGCTCCTGAGAGTTGGAACAGGAGCAAGTGGATATCAATACCTCATTTAAGGCGTGTGGTAGAACCTGGATCACCTGACAACTTCAGGTTTTCAGTCACATTTTGCATAAATTCTTGTGCTGCATGGAACTTAAGTTATGAGCCATATCAGGTGCAACGTCAGTAACACATTCAGTGCTGGCTTGTTTACATATTCTCAAAACATCAGGAAGAAGAGTATACTTTGTGGCCTTTGGTTTTACTCTTGCTGACTTGCTAGCAGAAATTTCCTTGACAATAAAATAATTAGGTTAGAACAATCCTGCAGTGGACTCCAAAATTATTTAAATGCATAGTTCTGCAGGAATGAGTTATTCATAAATATGTTTTCCTATATTGAAAGAGTTGGACTTCACAATTAATGTGTTCTCTGCTTCTTCCTTTGTCAAGTATATTTTATTATCTTTTTAAACTAAAAGCAATACAGTGTTAATGTGAGGTATTGCTTGCCTGTTTAGCAACAACAATAATAATTTTATTTTGCTGAAGTACATGACAGTCACATCAGAGCTTGAGTTCATTAATGTTTTAGGCCAAGATCATCATGAAGACTGATCTGTGATTTTCCACTGCCCTCCCCAAACACACACACATACTCCCCAAAATCATACATTTGGATTTTAGAGTGTAGTTTTATTGTAGCTCTGCCAATCACAATATGATTTTCATATATGACTTTCTTACTAGTCTTGTTTTTTTTCATTTCTCCACCTCTGTTTAATTTTCCCTGCTCTCTTCTGAACATCCAACCTCTGAAATTATATTTTTTGTGGGAATTACATTGACCAACTATTGCTGAGACTCCTTTAGATTTTCAAGACAATGAGAAGTTTTCAGGACTTGAAAAGTAGACGTTCATATGTAATCTGGAAAAACCTCCTTGTTTGCCCCGTGAATATGCAACTTTCATCTCATGCTGGTAGAGCCTGATGCTGAAAAATACCTTGTGGTAGCAAGTTAACATTTGCTATGAGGTGTCCTGGTAGAATGGCTATCTTACAGCAGTGTGGTATTCACTGTCTGATTTTAGCATGGTGGAGAGAGAAGAAACTGAGAGGGAAAAATCAACCCTGTAACATACTTTCCCCAAATGAAGGAAATATGTTCTAATTGTTTCAACATTTATTCCTTAGTGGGACACTGCTTTTGGGTATCCAGTCCAGAATTGTTTGCAGTCTCCCACGCAATGTCCAACTATTAGAAATATTTTATTAGGCCATTTTAATTTTTTACATGCATGTGCCTTATTCTGAGGCAACTAGTTTCAACATCAGACTTAATAACCCCGTTTTGTATTTCTAATTGTCCTGGATATAAACTTTTATAAACCTTCCTGCAATTTTGTAGCACTCAGTAAAGCCTTCTATGGTGTTTAATTGCCTATATACTCCACTTCATTAGTTGTCAAAGCAAATAATTTTGGATTTGTATTAAATAAGAGGGTTTTTTTCTATTTGACTGTTTTGCTGTCCCATGTGCTAACAGATGGGTTGCACTTAGTTCAATGAACCAGATGCAAAAAGAGCAGAATTTGCAGTAAAATACTGTTGATGTTGCATTTTTATCCACACACAATAAATTAAGCCAACTTTCTGATTATGTAAAGTGAATGTTTACACTATTTCATTGTTACCGATTAAAATGTATCCACTGTGCTCTGTGAAACAAGTAGCTTTCCCAGTCTGGACCCACTCTTCGGTATAGCTTGTGCATTTCTTACTGAAGCCCTGTCAGCATAAGTAGCTCTTGCGTTGTGCTCCAGGCTGCTGTCTCTTATTCCTGCTTCAGCAGCCATCCCTCTGTGCCTGCACAGCTCTTTGTGGTACTGTGCAATGAACTGGATTAGGAAACTAAATCATTTTTTTCCTTGGGATACTTCTGATTAAGGATCAGTTCCCTCTTCCAGTTCATCACATGGCCACACACATGGCTGTGCAACCACAGCTGGAGGATGGACACAGAGGAGAGAATAGAATAAGCAGTATGAGCTGCTTAAATTGTACCACCACTGGGAGAAACTATCAAATATGCTCCACATAGCTGTAAAACATATCATAATTTCTCTTATGCTCTCTGATTTTTGTCTTTCCTTCCTTTTAAATCATCATAATTTTTTTTTTTTTTTTACGAGAGAAAACATTAGTTGCAAAGACTTTGGTCATGGGAGTGCTTTATCCCTCAAACTTTTGAAGTAAGATTGGGCATTTAGAATCGTACTTTTCCTGCAACATAGGAACTCCTGTAGAGTTCGGTTCCATAGTTTCATTCCTTTTAACAGGAGCTAAAAAAAGGTAATACACTTTTTATCAAGAATATCACACTCACCGATTGCATTTTTGCTGCTGCTATCTTATAGACTTGCTTGCTAAATGCCTTATATATGAAACTGGGTTTTTATGAAGTATTTTGGATAGTTTCTACTTTGCATCTGTTACATCTTTACTATAACTGTAGTTCCATTACTGCATATTTGACCTGATTCTGATCTCAGTTTGGCATTGTAAATAGGGAATATTTCCACAGGAACCAGTGAAATTACCAAAGTTGCAAAACATTGCTCTTCTCCCCCCCCCGCCCCCATTTGCATTTATTAGCAGGCTATTATAAGCTATCAGAGTTCTTCTTGTGCCTGTTTATGAAAACATGTAAAATTACAGTATATTTGTCCAAGCAACTGCTTGATGATTGGTACAAATCCTCCTCCTCTACCTAGTAGTGGGTCCAGGAGGGGAAAGGTTGGATTGCCCCATCAGAAATACTGCAGTCCTTGACATTAGCTTTTTTTTGTTACTGATAGAGTTCTGCTGACATTTAGTTGGCTTGGTTCAGTATTGCTGGTAAATTGGGTAAATTACTGGGCAGAACAGAAAGATAACTTTTTGAGCATGGACTCTGAGGTAGGAGCCATTACAAAAAAAAATATGTTTTCTTGCCCGAAGAGGCAAGGCTTTATATTGTCTCAGCCTTCAAGAAATTAAGTGTGGGTTGTTTTGTTGGCCTTTGGTATTGATGTGACCATTTAGAGAGGTTCTTGTCATTCCTTGTGTGCATAGTTGAAGACCTGTATCAAGAAAGCATGTCTGAACCTTCAACCACTTCTGGGATCTGGCTCACTAGTTGAGATAATATGGCAGCACTGTATTGTGTTGTAGCCTGTGGGAATTTAGCAATGTAATGTTGGAGAATTTTACAAATAAAAGAGATCCTGGCTGCTATAGAGCAGAGTTTTCTTTGTTTTAGGTAGTGAATCTTAAGTTGGCAAGCAAGTCAGCATCCAAACACCAAACGATCCAAAGAACAACCAAAGGATTGTTTCTGTAGGAGGATGAGTGTGTAACTGTTTTATGTGTGACTTCAGGCTTATACAGTATTATCAGTTTGCTTTTGGATGGTAGGAAGAAGATACTGCCTGGATGCCTGCTGCAGCCTGTTTGCTATACTGAGACATATACTATGTACTGGAAGGCACATACTAAGCTCTTTGAACCAGGTAAACAGTTACCAGTATGAAATTTATATCAAAAGGGAAGTGGAAGAAGTATTGATTTAGATAAATGAGCCCTAGAATTCAGCAGTTCCTCCTACCTTAATTCCAAGTTCATGTATTAAGACCATCTTAGCCCATGGTGGGGATGAGCTTTCATAACGGTCTCCTCTAGAAACTGAGAAAACAGCTGTGGACACTGAAGGCTGAAATAAAAAAGTAAATAACCCCCTCCTATACAAATTCAGCCTCTGTAGGTTGCTGTCCTTGTCTTTCTCAGCTGCTTTTTCCTACAGTTTGCACTGAAATAAGAGTATTCACACTGAAATCAAGGCATGCTGAAATAGAACTTGGGAAGTATTTTGTTAGAAGTAAATCAGAACTAATAGTGTCTATCTTACTTCTGTAGAAGCCCCATTATACTTCCTGAATTTCAGATCAAGTTACTTGGAGTCAGAGGTTCATTTGGCATTCCCATCAGACAGTGAATGCCACATCAGGGTGCAGGGTGTGGTGTCAGTATTCAGTTTATTAGGCAGAACTTGGAATAGAATAAGACTTAAAGTAACTTTTGTAACTGTTACTCTCTAGATATCTCCATTTCCCTAACGTGTACCAGTAATGCTCCAAACAACTGACCTGTCCAAGTTTACTCAAAATGCATTTGTCTTCTACAAGTGTTCCTGCCAGAAGCAATGCCACTTGTCTACAACAGTTTATCCTTCTCCATAGGTCACCCTGCGGTAATGCTGGTACAAGAATTTGTGCAGCTTTGTAGTGGATTGGATCAGGAAAGTAAACTGTGTCAAAATTGACTGTTTCTTTGTTCCTGCTCATTACTGTGGCTCCATTCCCCAGTTTAATTCACTTTGCAGCCACAGAAATATTTATGTTGGCCCAAGGGAAGAAGGCCGGAGTGAGCACCCAGTCAAGGTACACCACTTGTTTTGGTGGAAATGCCAGTTGGAGGTGTTAGTTCAAATTATGCCATAACTGCTGATGGAAGTTGTGGCAGCACAGAGCTTAGCTGTGGTAAGCACCTGCACCTTTGCATTCAGGTGAGTTGGCAGACCAGCCTGCAGCCTTTGCAACTGAGGGTTCACTGCTACCCATGTGCAGCAGCAGTGTCTACTTCAGCAACTGGTGCAGCTCTGCAGGAAAACTTTTGGTGCTGTGGGTTTACTGACCTCACCACTTATGTTTTGGCATGTGTGGATGAAGTGGGAGGAGTTAAGCTTAGCTTTTGTCTGGTCCCATGGATTGAACTACATGTTAGGTGCTGTTCTGAAACACATATTCCAATTCCCTTTCATCCAAAAGAATGGATCGGGATTGCTCCATGGAGTGAACCAAAGCACAGTGAATGGCCAGGATGACTGGGAGAGTAGTTGTGAAAATATGCATCTGATCTGAACAAAAATGCCAGTGTAAACATATCAAGGGTGTCTCGGCTCTGCCTATATATGCTGCAGTCAGATCATTGCGCTGACTGTGGTATTGATGGGGTTTCACTTGTATGTGACTCTGTCGTTCTTTCACAGTGCATTTCAAAACTTGCTCAGTTCAGGTGACAGTTCTGCAGCTAGTCCTGAACCAAGCATGTCCCACTGTTGCTCTCCAAGCTCCGAGATATGTTGGTGATAACAGTCGGAAAGAGAAATAAGATGCCAGCACCATTTCATTACCTATCTCTACCTTGGCAGTAGCGCATGAAAATGCAGCTAGGTATGGCACCATGAAGTCTAAGTCAAATAAAAACTCTTTTTACTGGACCGTTCTTTGTGATCTGATGAAATTTAGTACTCAAAGAGGGGAATTTCTCATTCCAGACTGACTGTGGATCTTCAGCTGATGGAGCTTTGCCAAAAAGAAGGAAATGCAAAGACATTTTTTTAAAGGGTTGAGTTTGGTGCGTAATGGAAAATGTTGGAACTACATAACCTAAGAAGCACCAAAGAAAGAAACCTGGATGTAAGAATTCAGGCAGGAAACAATCCCATTGGATTCCACTTGGGCAAACTGTTGACTATTGAAAAAGTAATTCTGCAGGAAGCAGCCAGCTAAGCTTGAACTGTGAGGTGAAAAAAACCAATTTTTGGCCTGAATCAACCGAACTGTGTTTGAAAGATAAACTTTACAAACTGTTTCCATTCCTGTTTGAAGGTATTAGTTGCAATGGCTACACTGGAGCTTCTTGTTGTTTTGACAGGGTCAGGAAAATTGATTGCACATCAGTAGGAAGACAGATAAACCCGCCATCCCACGTGCTTTACTTGTATTTGGTTGATTTACTTCTACTTTTCTCATAATATTAATTTTTCTTAGATTAAGCTCTTGGACAGGCCTTGATTCTGAGCTGGGCATTACTGCAGTATGAATAATTGCAGAGATATTTTTTATCTTGGGGCGGCTGAAAAGTTTTTTGTTTCACTAACTAGGACTCAAAGTGTATTTATGGAAATAATTTTGCCATGTGGCTACAATCTGTAGTACATTCAAGTGCTTTTATAACAAAGCCCTTAATTTTGAAGGGATTTCAGTCTTTTTGATTATACATAACTGTTTGAATTTATGGATCAAGGATAAAGAATTAAGTACTTTCTTTCTCTTTTTTAAAGAAATAAATGCTGACTCTTCCTTCCCGTCCTGTTCTGGAGCTAAAACAGCTTGGCAGCTGTGTTTGAGCATGGTTCCAGTTAAACCAGTTTTGGAACATAGTTTGGCAGGCCAGAATGGAGTAAGGCCAAAGTACGTTAAAGCTAAGTTTTAAAACCTAATTCTAAGCTAAAATTGTAGCTGTAGTGAGAGAGAGTGATGTAAAACTCAAATACAATGTTTGTCTGTTCCCTCGTCTCCTTTTTTCTTTTTTCTTGTTAGTGAAAGTGTGCCAGGCTGCTAGAAACTGTGCTCAAACTTCTCATGAACCTTACAGCTCTTCTGCCTGCCCCTCGGTCAGTGTCGATAGGAAACGACATAGTTAACTAGTTCTTTGAGAAGTAGCTTACCTTTTAATCATATTATCATTAGGTAAAATTTCATGTACCTTAAAAATTAAGTTGTGTGGAACCTATAGCACTGCAGACAACTGATCTTTTTCTTTGCTGTTTCTTGTAAAATAGTTGAATCAAAGGCTGTTTCCATCTCCCTTGACATCTTCCAGTGTTGTACAAACACAGCTACGTTCAACTGCTTTAGTTTATCTGCTGTTGATTTTAGAAGTACAATTTACAATATGAAAGGATGACTGCAGGATATTATTTTCAAAGTTTGTATAAAAGTGATTGTGCATCTTTTTTTCCCACAGTGAAAATGTCTAGACTTTTCTGAACCTTTGTAAAGCTGTTATCCAGACAAATTAGTTCCATGAATTTGAGCCACATCAACCTCAAGAATTATCCAAATAAATGGGGTCACCAAGTCATTTTACTCTTAGCTATAATACAAAACACTGCTTGTAATCTGAAAAGCTGACAGATATGAAAAGAAAATTACTCATCAGCTACAGCACCCCCTTTTTTTTTTAAAATTTTAAACAGGAAGATTTTCAGTGCATCTGACTGTTAATAGTATTTCCCAGCAGAGTGGGCATTCTGTTGCATAATAATTCGGGCTGTTTCTGGGCATTGATAAGTTGTATCAAGCATAGATGTCATGAGGAATAATTTGTGGCTAACATCTAATGCCAAGCCTAAGAGTAAGAGTGCATGTAATACTGGGTTATATTGTTAGGAAGATTCATTTTGGGGGAGGGGGTATCATACTCCAAACTGTCAGTAGCTTCTCTTTGATCTTTTATACTGTTTCAGAATTTATACCAATGCGAAAAATTAACTCCTCCATAACCATGGCTTCTCATCTGGTTGTGATTGTGCTTTCCAAATAGCCTTTATTCCAGCGTGTGCTTGTTATTTGTGCTTCCCTTGATTGCCATATACTCAGTTTGATAAACTTTGAATAAAGTAATCCTCTGAATGCTACTCATGTTCACTTAGAGTCCATCTCCTCTCTTCTACACAAGCTTTTCCAAATGTGCTTTGTTTTAGTTCCAGGCAGTTAAGACTATGAACATTATTTTGTTTGGTCTTTTGTCCTTTGTGGAATAAAGGACAAAAAAAAATAGTAGTATGAATAAATTGAGTCAAGCTAAGTTTAGGAAGAGCCACACTCATAGTTTTAACAATTTCCCCAGCTGAATGATACTTTCATGCTCTGTTCACATGTTTTCTTTGAAGAGAACCTGTTAGCAGAACACAACTTTAACCACATGAAACAGCTTTCTGAGGGGTTTGGGTTTTTTTCAGAGTCTGCATTATAGAGCTTCAGGAACAGGTAGAATAAAAGGCAGTGTGGAATTACTTTAACTCTTTAAGGAGTCATGGCATTGTTATCACATCACTGATCCCAGGGTGTATTTTACGGTGATAAGCATGAAATGGCAGAGTAGCTGTTTCTGCTTTCTCAGAGGCATTTTCTTCCTGTTTGGATGATTTATGTCCAGGTCATGACAAAATTTCTAATGTCACACATTCTCACAGCTATCACAGCAGAGAGCAAAGTTGTGCTTAAAAAAATGAGTAATGGGCTCTTTATTCTGAAGAAGTAGCTGTCTTTGATCTGTTTGATGTCTGGGCTAAGTAGCTCTACTGAATTTTTCTCCTTTTATCACCAGTTTCATTTGAAACATTGCAGTCCAGTGCTGAGCCCACTGATGTCCTTCAAGAGTAAACCCATTTTTTCTGCTCTGGACAGTTCATCTATTTGTTGTTCCCTGCCCTAAGCATCCTTTTAGAAGTACTAAAATTATTCCTGGCTGTTACACAGTTGTCTGCAGTTTGTGGTGAGTTTGGAATTCCCATCAGAAAACCCCTCTTTTTAGGGTCAGTTTTGAAGATCTCGAATCAGTTCTAATGCTTTGGAGATTTTTTTTTCTTTAATTTCTCTTTACAGTTGTAGGGAATTTCAGAGTAAGTGAAATATGTTCAACTGTAGCCTTGTGAAGTCTTACCCTTCCTCCTTAGAACATTACCTAGTTATATTTGACATGTAGAATAAGTTGCCTTGAAAACTTCAGAAGAAATAACTATTTATGTTGTATGGCTAGAAGAACACCACTTTTATTTTTCAGACTTTTACGCTCAAGGTTTTCAAAGATTTCTCTCAACATCATGTCAGCGAGTGACTGTAGTCTGTCACCACCCAGTTCATCTTTAAGGGTAATCAGAGTGAGTTAGGATGACTACTAGTGCTACTGGAGAGTTACACATGAGGAGGTAGAACTTACACCATCATTCAGAGGTAAAGTAAATGCAAATGTTTTTGTATGCAACAGGCAGTCATCTATGGCAGGTTTCCATAAGTATCTGCAGCACTATAGCAGAGTATCAAGTTTCACCGAGTTTCTCTTCTATTTCAAAGTTTCGTACCTGCAGAGTTTGGAAATAGAGAGCAGGTTAGTCTTTAGGGAAATCCTTGCCTAAATCAGATGATGATGCCAATTAATTCCAGATGGGTTACATGGCATATCTTCAAGGTTGATTTTTACCTTTTGTTCTAGCAGGAAATTCTGCTGTGCATGTAATGATAGATTTTTAAAACTATATTTGGCTAGCACCAAAAAATATGTCTAATTGTGAAACTGGAGGTATTTAGGTGCTTTGACCTATCATTTTTAGACTCCAGTGGAGGAATGCTGAAGTACAACAGAGATCATCAAAGTATTTCTAAATTGTTTTTCTTTTATCATTATAATTCTGTTAGATTTTTTTTAGAACCAAGACAAGGAATGGTTTGTGGCCAGATCCTGCCTCTTCACAGACAGGCACTTTGAACTCAAGTTGCTGCCATTGCCTCCAGAGCTCATGAGAAACTGAGGGAGGACGACAGTTTTATTCCAAAATTGTGATCTAGCCATAATAAAAATGAAGGCTGGGCCACCCAGGAATAAGCAATCCCTTTGCATAGTAGGCACTGAGAATCAATACAAGAAATACTGTAGTTTGCACTAATACACACACACAAACCCACATACACACACAGTATGTGGAAGGATGTCTCTTTGGTGGTATCTAGTCTAGTTATTTGCAGTGTCTGGACTTTTGGGGGCCTGGCTTGTGCATTTGAGGTGGTTTTTTTAAGCAAATGGAATTGCCTGTGTTGGGATCTAGTGTTTTATGGACTTCTCCTCACAACTTACACAAGGCTGGAGATGAGGCTAACTTTTGTATACATTTAGAAAAAGCAGTTGATTTAGGAACAAATAAGGGAGAAGTAGCTTATTTCACTTAAATTAATGGATGGTAAAAAAGCAGACAGATGTGAATGTGCAGTTAAAGAACATATATGAGATAATTTGGTAACTAAATACGCTTGATGTTATCTGTTGCTAATGTTCAATACCTAATAGAGGATATTTGAGGGAATTAATAATTATGTGTGACACCCCCTGACCTTCTCAGTCAGAAGTTTAGCATGCCATTCAGGATCATTGGATGTGGCAAGGGGAGAAAGTGACTGAGGGGAGGAGGTGATATAAAATGTTTATCGAGATGATCTGTGTTCACTGAAGATAGAATTAAAAGTTATACATTTATGGGGCTTTCTGTTGCCACAACAGAGTGAAATTGGAAAACTGGATTTCACCCAATCTTCAGGTGAGGGAAGTGATGGGCTGTCCTAACCACTTTCCAATTGCTATGTGATCCAAATTATCCTGAAAACACATTTTAACTAGTGCGTCAGTTGGCAGTGCAAGTATTTTACTGCAAGCAACATTTATGTGGTTTGTTCCTCTGTGCCATTTTGTAGCCAGTAAAGTAGCAGGTACAATAAATGCAATTTAATACTCAAATGACTTCTGATTTTTATGAGCGGAACAGCCTCCTGGAAAAACTGCAGAACTGCTAAGCTGAGAGCTTTTCCAATATCCTCCAGACAATTTATAATGAAGATAATGTTGCAGTGTAAAGAACCATCATGGTTTCTGTCTGGGACTAGAGATACACACATGCACACACACAAGTTGGGCTTTGTGTGGGATGTTTGTGTTATCCCATATGTCATTTATTATTTTCAGAATATTCATCACTTTATGAAACTATGATTGTGCTGTCTTTTTTTTTTTTTTTTTTTTTAATGCTGAAATGACTCTCCTACTATTGCTAAACTCGTTATGGAATTATACCAAGAGATCTGATTTCTTCAGGCAGACTTGCCAATGTTTCAAGCTTTATGCATTAAGTCAGATCTGTATAGATCTGCAAAGCAGCAGCCTTCATCATGGTTATGCAACTGTCATGCATAGCTGTGACTTGATTAAGATGCAAAAGAATACTTCTTTCTTGAGGGAAATTCACAAAGGGTTTTCTATGTATCTTCAGAAGATGATGCACAGAGCCTTGATGTCCATTATGTGACAAAATGGAACACTTCAGCCTGTGCAAGTGTAACTTCTCTGGAAAGCTGCAAAGCGTGGTTAGGCTAACACAGGGTCACTTCCCATAGCTGTTGCTCAGCCACTTGGACATCTGTAATCAAGATCCCAGTGTGTTAACCAGCAAGGTCAGTGTTGGTTTTTACTGTGTTTTGAAATTGTGGTCATGTTTTACCCGTGAGATGCTACAAGCATTCAAGCTGTTTATTGACTTGCTTAATAAAATACGAAGAAATTTGAAAACCTTTTCAGAAAATTACCCAGTTGAAGGTTATAATGTTCTTAAGGCTCTGTTCCTGATGCATTAAATGTAATGGTGCTATTTAAAGCCAGGAATGAAAAGGGAACTCTCTGGCATTAGTTGCCTTAGTTATAAATAATGTTAGATCTTAGGATTTATATGATCTTGATGTGGACACTGTACATTCAGAATGTCTGGCTGAAGTGTCTACATTTAATGTCAAAGGGTAATGCTCTGTAACAGGGTTGCTATAGTGACTTTGCAGTCACTTATTATTTTGGGGATTTCATATTTAAAATAAGTGTTGTTTGATTCTGCAGGGTGCAGAAAGGACCCCCAAGGAATGTGGGGTGGTCTTACCACCACTAACTTCAGAACAAAGAATGCTATTAAATGCTTCTAGGATTAATCCTTGCAGATGAAGCTTATTTATATCGTGTGAGCTAACTATTCCTGTTTATGTTGTTTTGTATTTTCCTGATATATAAGCCTAAAATAAATCTCAGCAGTGCACTTAGCACACTGGTTCTGCCAATGGTGTTGGACATGTTGCAGTTTCATTTTCACACAGAACGGAAGCAAAATACTTCTCTGATTCAATATTGAAAGTCCAGTACAGATCCAGCAATGGATCCTACTTTAAATACTTCACCATTATTTCAGAGCAATAGTTGGTTGCAAAGGAGATTTGTCAAAACCTTTATGTAAGAATCTCTTAAATTAATTCTTACCACCTTTGACTTAAGATAAATGAAATATGGAATATAAACAACATGTGATTCTATTTCTTGGATTTCTGTAAGCAAGAGAAAACAAACCTGGCTTTTAAAAAACTGTTACAATTGGCAGATAATTAAATACATACTTCATTTTAGATGTTCCATTCTGAGAAATTTGTGACACCTATATTAGGTGACCTAGTTGCTTTTTTTTTAATCCCTTTAAGATGGCATCTTTTCCATGTGCCATAAAAAGTCATATAGAAACAAGTAAAATGTGTAATAGGAATTCCTTCCCTTCCCTTGCTCCATGACAGTTTTGTAAGCGAAGTTATTTCCAATATCATACATGATTTCTTTTAGTCGTAAGTTAGATGCATTCATCCTTCCTCTCTCCTCTACCCTCTGTTCTTCCTTCCTTGGGCCCCATAGAAAAAAGGGGAAAAATCCACTTTTTCATATAAAATGGAGTTTTAAAAAACAATTTTCAATAAATCAAAACAGAAAAATTAATTGTACTTTTTTTTTTAAAAAAAAGGACCAACTGGAGCCTATTAGTGCACTGGTCAAATGGGCCAAGAGGTCCTGCGAACTAGGGATGGGACTGGGCAACCTCAGTGGAGCAAGAATCCCTGAGGCTGATACCACTTCTGCCATCAAACCAGACAGCTGAGGCTAGGAACGGAGGAGAGAAATTAGGTGAATCATTAGTTCTTTGCTTAATTTCCATTCTTACGGCATGAAATTAGGCTGTTGATCTATTCTCTTTGTGGTTCTGTGGAAGCACACAGGAGCACACAGCCAAAGCCATTCCAAAAATATGTAGACATCATAGAAATTTTAGAAGCCTCCTAAGGAGTTTAGGCCTGTGAAGGGGCTCTCATGATTTCTATTTCAAAAACAATGGCTAAGTCTGTTTTAGACAATCACCAGCTTTTGTGCAAAGCAATACAATTTCCAGCAGGGAAAGGGTTGGGATTTAATTTTGATCATGAAATCATTACTCATATCTTCCTATTACCACAGGAAAAAAAAATATCTAGGGTTGTATTTGTAAATACTTCTCTGCTAGTTTGCTAGGTTTTTTTTTTTATTTCAGATGGTTTTGAAGAAGACAGAATACATGGAAGTGATCTGATGTAAGCTTGTAAGAGGCTTTTGCATAATGTCTTAAACAAGAGGCTGTCATGGAAACTTAGTAACCATGGGGTGAGATGTAAAGCCTGGTTACCAATTAAAAACAGCTTTAAAAAGAGTAAATAAACCCAGCAACCTGCATATATTTTTTTCAGGCATTTTCCAGCATGGAAAATGATTGTTAATGACATACCTCAGGAATGAAGTAGAAATGGAGTTAATAGAAATTTTCTGGAAAAAATTGTTTTTTATAGGAAAACTGAATGTTCATTAAAGATGGTAACTGGAAAGATTTCCCTTTTTTGATACAGGAAAAAATAACACTTTTAGCCTTTCCACATGCAAGATTTGTAAAGAAAAATAAAACAGAAGAAAACCATCAAAAAGCCCTCACAAATACTCCCAAAACAATAACAAATCCAAATAAACTAAGAAAAGATATTTTTTGGCTGAGGGAAAAAGAGTAAGTTGAAGGACGACAGTCCTATATTACAGGACTGGGAAATAAATTTTCAGTTGGTTAATTCAGGTAATTAAGAAAGTGATAACTAGAACAAGGCCACCTTAAAAAACTATAAAGGAAAAACATTCAAAACAACTAAAAAAGTATTACATTTGTAAATAATTATATAACTCAATAATAAATAACTCTGAACCCCATTATTTGGGCAAAAAGCTTGGTATTTTGGTTTTTTTTAAAGTTTTGAGATATAAGTACTATTTTAAAATGGCAGATGAGTTTGTATGGCTAGGATAATACTATGAAATATGCCTATTTACCTACCTGAGTTGCCATTAGAAGAAGATATACATGGTCAGTAGTATGTTACCACATGTTTGGCTCAAATATGAACTGTTGTCAGAAACTGAATACTTTTTTTTTTTCTTAAATTTTGCTTCAGGGTGAGATGTGAGTTCCATCAGCCTTACGTAAAAGCAGAATAAGATGTTCTGCAATAGCTTACGTCTCAAAAAATGCACAGTGTCTTAACATTTTGTTTTCTGGTATATCTTTCTCCTTGGTCTTATTCAATGACTGTAGCTTCATGCCTCTGATGAAGAAGTGCTCTCATGCCTCGACTGTCCTGTGGTGCCTTCCTCATGTGCCTTCCTATGCCACAGTGCGGAGCTGCATCTGATGCTCCTTTCCCAGGTCTCCAGGGAGATGCGAGACTGCTTCATTTCAGTCTTGGCAAGACATAGCATCGCACTTTATTTTCAATTACAGACCAAATGTTAGTTTTAACTTAGATTTTCTTGGCTCTTCTTTGTATACATTGCAAACTTTTCTATCTAAATTTCCTATTTACATTCATCCCGTATCCAAGGTGTGGATTTGGGCCAAAAACATGTGTGGACTTTTTTTTTCTAGACAGTATGGCTTTAAATATTACCTTCCTTCTCCAAGGCTTCTCCAAAAACTTTTTGGGGACAGCACTATGAGTCATCACTACAAACATTTTCTTAGACCCTTGGGAATATTTGGAATTCAACAACTGATAGCTAATAGCTGCTTGGGACATGCTTAATGTTAGGTTAAATGACTCATTCCTGGGTCAAAATAACTAGTAGGAATTTGTCCCAATGTAGCGCTGCTTCTTGTTACATATGAAATGCTGGTTAGCAGATTTATTCTTCATGCCTGTATTAGTCTAATAGTATATGATTATTTTTAATAGGATGTGTTACATTTCTTTTACAGAAGGTCAGGATTTGAGGTATTTTTCTAAGTACAAAGTGAAAGAGAATTATTAAGGAAAAGTTGAGAGAATTGGTAAGTGTTAATTTTATGTAAATCAGTACAACATTCTGTAGGAAATACTTTCAGCAACCTGCTTAAACCATAAGCAATCTAAAATAAATATATTTATATTTTAATAAATAGGAAGCCCCTTAAAAAGTGTTGATTGTAATTTATTCTCTTCAGAAATGATCCTGTCACAACATTATAGAGATAGCCTACATCACTGTTGAGCTTTATCAAGATTATTTTTCTCTTACATGTTTATGATCATCTTATGTAGATTAGCATATAGATGGCACTAATTTTATTTTTTTGTGGTTACCTGGATTTTTATTCTCAGAACCGTATCTCAGAACCACTAAAATGCTAATTACTTTATTTATCTTGACATAGAAAAAATTCTTGCTGGCACTTGATGAATCGTTTTATGAATACTAGTACATCTTCTCAAATCCCATCAGAGCTGCACAAACTGTACAAACCATCTCGTGTTTTTTTCTTGTGCATGTCAAAAGTTATGTTTGTTACAGTCGGCTGCAAAGCTCTGACTTGCAAGGCAAAGCAGCACACCCTGTGCAGAGCACCGCTGAGGGATTGCAACAGTTCACTAAGGCCCTGGTCCTGCAAGCACTTTTGTTCATGTTTAACTTCTGTGAAGTATGGGCAAGCACATGGATATACTTTTGCAAAGTTAGCACCTCTAGTTATGTAAAATTCCACAGCTTTTTTGGCCCATAGCTGTGAGGCTGTATCTGTGAGACAAGTCAGAGTCAACAGCAGAGCAGCTTTTAATGTTTGTCATTTGGGCTTCTACAGTATTTTGTTTCAGTCTGTGCAAGAGTTTCACAAATTAATGGTTTTGTTTTTTTTTTTAATTTAAAATTCCCTGAGCATTTCTTTCTGCATAACTCTATGAAAATACGTTCCTACTATTTTGACACTGTAAGAGAAAGTCTGAAAGGAGCCTTCCATAGGAAAAGAAAGTAAATAAAATAGTTTTCACTGCATTCCTTCTAATGTGGTCAGCTGTTTCATGGCAAGAAGAGAATTTCTGATCGACTAATTTATGAAAGAATGTGCTGCGGAAGTTCTTGGGGTATGCAAGTCAGAGAACTGTTGGATGAGGCACTTCAGATAATCCAAGTGTGATATAATTGTAAGGAGCAGAAAAGAAGTCTCTAAAGACAAAACCTAGGCTATAAAGTAATGTTGTTGGTCAAAACACAGCTGGATTTGTAATTGGAAACAAACTGGGAACCAAAGTGGACTACACAAAGTGGACGTACCACAGCTCTTTTCTGGAAAGAAACAAGCATTTCCTCCAAGAGAGAAGCTGGGTGTGCTATTGCAGGTAGCTGCCTCCAGACAGCACTCTGTATGCTCGGTTTTGTCCAAAGTGCCTCAGATCTGGTGGCCATCACTGGTACCTCCACCAGACCCCCTACCTTCATGCACACTGCTCTGCTGCTGCTGTGTCACTGCTGCGGCGCACAAATACCCCTTTTGACTGAATCTACAAAAACGCCGTTCTGCTGGGGGACAATGTGGTGGTCTTGTAGTTTTGAGTATGCATGACTGAAAATACACAAAAGCTATGTCTGAGTGTCCATAGGACCTCTGTACCACAGAGGGCCTTAGGGCCACAAAAATGATCCGAGGGCCGGAGCACCTCTCCTATGAGGACAGGCTGAGA
The DNA here is from genome assembly GCF_000687185.1 of Egretta garzetta. NCBI lineage: Eukaryota > Metazoa > Chordata > Aves > Pelecaniformes > Ardeidae > Egretta > Egretta garzetta. The sequence goes on along the minus strand of NW_009260268.1, from coordinate 6,957,459 downwards.
GAGTTGGGCTTGTTCAGCCTGGAGAAGAGAAGGCTGCGGGGAGACCTGATTGCAGCCTTTCAGTGCTTAAAGGGGGCCTATAGGAAAGATGGGGAAAATCTTTTTAGCAAGGCCTGCTGCGACAGGACAAGGGGTAATGGTTTTAAACTGAAGGAGGGTAGATTTAGACTGGATGTAAGGAGAAATTTTTTTACAATGAGGGTGGTGAAACACTGGAACGGGTTGCCCAGAGAAGTAGTGGAGGCCCCATCCCTAGAAACATTCAAGGCCAGGTTGGATGGTGCTCTGAGGAACTTTCTCTAGTTAGCAGTGTCCTTGCTCACTGCAGGGGGTTGGACTAGATGACCTCAAAAGGTCCCTTCCAACTCAAAGCATACTATGATTCTGTGAACCAAACGCTACATAGTGGGGACATACTGATCTACCCCAGAGTGCTCTAGATCTAGGCAGGACAGATGCAAGCTATTTTGTTTCACCAGCCAGTGTACTCCTTGCGTCTTGGCCAGGAGCCAGGGATGATTCTAGGTGTGAATTCCTTTAGCAGTGTAGCTGCTGTGTGCTCCTGTTCCCAGGATTAAGTTTTAGAAAGTCAAATGAACCGCAGCAGCAGAGCTCCTGTATGTCTTTGTAATGATCCATTAATTTACTGGTGTTACCAGGGATGAATTGTTATCACAGCCAGGTGATAGCTCCAAAGGAACCAAAACATGACTTTCCAGCCCCATGGATGTCAGTAGAGTTTCTACTATTAATTTAAAAAACGAGGATGAAATTTTGAACTCATTTATACAGCCACTGAAGGATTCGAACTTTTAGTGTCTGTAACAAATCTGTACCACAATAAGGTCAAGAATAAAAATGAAGAGAAGCAGAAAGCAAAGAGGGATCCGGTTAATACTAAATCTGACTTACTGTAATCTTGTTTCTGGCATTTTCCATAAAAGGAAGATCCACTTCTGTATGGACAGTCCCAGAGGAGCTGGTGCCTCAGTTAGAAATGGTACCAAAGGAAGTTTTGGAGGTGCTGCAGTTACATGGATGAATAAATAACTGCTCATTTTCCGGTTTTCAGTGAGGTGTAGTGGAATTGGATTTTTGCAAACTCTAGAAACCTCATAATACATTCACTGAATTGTTCTATGCTGTATATTAGATAAAGAAGTTAAATATGGTGATTGTGATGTATGTTATGGCACTTGCAGGCAAATTTAAACTAGAGAAATAATTCGCACGGTTAAATTTCTATTCTGTTTGGGGAGTAAATCCATGTAAGATGTAGCGATGGTGCTCTGCTGTGAAATAATGAGGTTTTTTCCTTCTTAATTGTACAGTGAATAAATTGAAAGAGTGCTAGAGACTGCAGTGGGTAGTGAAAAAAGATCCAGAAAAAAAGGTGACACCCCTAAAATATTTATTATGGAAAAGTATGAACAATCCTTGTGTGTTGTGGTTGTGTACTGCTGAGAGAGGAAGGGTTAGTCCATTCTGCCATTGCTGTCTACTTCTTCCTGTTTCCTAATTCAAAGTCCTTATTTTGAATCAAATTCTGACCCCAGTGACATAATTTGGAACGTTGCTGTTGGCTTCAGTCTGACCAGGTTTGTGTATTTAATACCAAGAATTGTTTGTCTTGCTCTGTGAATACGACAACATGTCCTGGATGGCTCATGTGTTAATTCTGCACAGTGCAAAAGGTTTTTTAAATCTGTGTACATACAAATGCAAACAATGCATGTATATAGAATGTCCATAAAATATTTTATAGGTGTTTTACAGATGCTATAGGAAGAACTATTATTATAGGGAATTAATATGTTTACAGGAAAGCAAATTTGAAATTAAACTACTTTGTTAAGCTTGTTCTACCTTCTTTAAAATACAGAATTCCAATTCCCCTGTTTAAATTTGGGCCCGTGCCCCTGTTATGACCACAGCTATATGGCCTGCATAGTCTTCAGTTCTGTGGCCACATTTAGAAAGTAGTTAACAGTAGTTGTCAAGGTTTGCTTTTTTTGTTTGATTTTTTGGGGGTGGTTGACTTTGGTTAGTTGTTTTGGGGTTTTTTTTGCTTTGACCTGCTGAATTGTCTTGTATTAATAATTAATAAAGCCATTTGGGACTTATTTACATATGGTGATACCTCAGACAGTGGTTCCAGCTCCAGGAGTGACACAAATTGATAGATCAATCAGCCCAGCACAGTGCATCATTAACCTGGCAGGAGTCTACCAGAAAGCGATTGAAGCAGAACAGCAATGCCAGGCTAGCCTCACACTCAGCTTTTCTGTGGGGGTATCCTGTCTTGATACTGAGGGGAAGGTGTGCCTGAGGAAGGCTAGCTTTTAGAAGAAATTTTTGTAGAAATGGAGTCTCTGTATTCAGCAAAGTATGAAGCAATTACAGCTTCTACTTTTTTTTTTTTTTTTTTTTTTTAAGTGGAAGAGATATTTTCCCATGATTAAGCAATAAATCACTTAATTCACAACATTAACAACTATTCCTAATTATCTGCATGATTGTAAATGATTCAGAACTGGCCTTGAGGATGTCAGCTAAAATCCACGCAAGTAATTATAAGATCTTCTGCGGACTTGCTAGAGGGTGATGGTTTGGGAAAAAATGCCTAGATGTTGTCATGGTTGAGAGTGATGGTCTGTAAAAGTAATTTCCAAATATTTCCACACAAGAAACCTAACCTGTTTAGCAGCTCACACCGCTAGCATAACTTCTTGTTTCTGTCTTCTGACAGGGTACTAACTGCAAAAGAGATAAAGTTCATATTTAACAAGGATGAGGTCAGCATGAGGGGAAGAATGAGTATTGTTGTCATTAGAGCTTCAGTGAAAAAGACCTTTTCTCTTTACACATTTTTGCACTTGAAGGAAAGAATAGCCTTGGATAATGTAAGAAATTACATCTGTATTTGTGGTCTTCAAATATGGCCCACTGCTGTGGAGCACACTCTTCTTGGAGGCATTTCTTCTTGGATCTGGGATAGCTGAGGGAAGGTTGTCTTTGTCCCTTGCATGTTGCGCAGGAAGCAGGGCTTTTCTTGAGGGAAGGAAGAGGAGCCTTCTGTGCTCCTGCAGTACTGGCACACTTTCCACTCAGGGAGAAGTAAAAGCTGAGAGCAAGTTGCAGGGGGCTGCCACACTACATGTGTTTTTCTACATATTTTCTTAGGAAAGATTTTTTAATGATGAAAAGCATAGGGCTTTTCTCAGCAAGACTCACATTTTCAGTGTTCTCTGAACAAAAAGAGAGATACTGAAACAGAAGTGGTTTAAGGGAAACAATATGCTGTGAATAATGTTGACTGGAAATGCTACTATGTGTTTGGGGTGGGGTTGTCTGCCACTGGAAGTAATAAAAATACAGCTGTATACTATCCATTGGGGTTTGATTTATTCTGGAAGCTAATTTTTAAGAAACTGAAGGTTATTTATTGGGGTTGTGTCACAGGAATATTTGGACTGTTCTAATTCCAGTCTTCAGCATTTTTACATTTCAAGCCATATAAAGGAGAACATGATATACGGTGCATCTACCCCAGTTCGGCAGAATGGGCTCTAGCCAGACTCTGTAAATATATTCTTTTCTGTGTTGTTTCTAGCCACAGCAATACTTTCCAAATTATTTATAGTCTTCTAAAATTTACTCAGCAAAAGCAGTTTTCACGATACAGTATTGGATTCAGGTCCCAAAGTGTTGCAAAGTATCCTTCAATATGCTTCAAAGCCAGTTTATTTTTTACAAGGGGAGTAAACACAAAAGCTGGGAAGATTTTGCTTTCCCAGTGGGAGACCAAATTTGACATCCACAGTTTTTGCTTTTCCTTCAGGATGTATAAAAGGAGTCCCCAGGGGAGTGGGTTGGGGAGGGCGGGGCATGGATACCCTCACAACAATGTGCATTTTATATGCAAGCACATAAGTGTGTTTAAATGTAGAAAATGGCATTCCAGCTGGATTCCAGTGGAAGAGTGTGGTGATATACGATACAAGTTACTATTTTGCTCCAATGTTCACCTATTGTTTGTAGTTCGTTTGGAGTAGGAGGCTGTTAGTTTATTTTTACATGGAAAATGCTTTGCAAAAATGGTAGATTTTACATGACTGTGAACCAGTCAAAGCAATTTTAGAGATGAATACAAACTTTGCAGATGAAGACTTTGTCCCTTGCATTGTGTTTATAGTTACAAGATTTTGACACGAAACTTTTCTTGGTAGAGAAGGGCTAAAAATAGAAAAGCATTAAGTGTTCCTGATCATCGATCTGAATTATAAGGCTGAACTCATCCTCTTGGTTTAGCATTCAGATGCGTAGTGGTCAAGCAGTAAATTATCTGGTTTACAACTGGCCAGGAATGACTGCAATTAAGAAGGGTCTATCAGCAGCTACTGTAATGAAAAAAACCCAAGACAATAAAGAACAAAAGGGATGGGAGAAGTATCTGTGCTTATTCATGTACTCTGACAAATACCGTGAATATCCATTAGACATGAGGAAGCTTTTGGGTTTTTTTCCCCCCATGTTAGATAGATCTGTCCAATTCCTTTCCTGTCCAAACTGAGTCTTCCTGCCTGTGTCTTTGTTGCATCCAGCTGAAGGGGTAAAACTGTAAACTGCAACGTGGATGGCATTGCGATTCTTTCTAGGAATGTGTTTAAGGAAGGAGGAGGCTTGAATATGAGCTAAACATTGGTCCTCACGTCTAAGGCAGTTGAACTAAGGCCTCCCTTTTTTGGAGGACTGTTGGAGGTGTATTCTGTGTTATAATCTGTAGCTAAAGAAAAACTTAGTCCGCAAGAGACTTCAGCAGTGCAGTGACCCAGCTCATGCAGAGCCAGAGAGCTGCCACCTCAGTTGTATGCAGCAAAAGGAACGTGCCAAGGTCAGTGACAAATGGACTTCACAGGTGCTGGCTGGTAACAAATGTCTCTGGAAAGTAGACTTCTCCAATGTGGAGCCTAGCACAGGCTTGAATGTATGGGAGAAGCAATAGGTTGTGTGTGCTCCTCACCTTAATTAGAAATAGCTGCACACTGTTGGCGAGTGCCAGGGTTTTACCTTTTTGGTTTCTTATCACTAATTTGCTATGCTTAAACTCTGTATAAGCTCAGCATTCAATCTTTACTCTGTTTAAACTGCACAAACAACTCGGCCCACCCTGACCAATCACACTTACTGGCTACATGCCTAACGCTGATGTTCAAAGGCAGGCAGGTATCCAAGTCTGCTCTAAGAAATGTAGGATGGGACGGATGCCTCAGAAGCACTGTGAGCTCTGTCAGCAGCAGAGCATTAAGAGAGCTCACTTCCTTCTTGATTGATTACTCAGTATATTACCCAAACCCCCATGTTCCAAGCTGTCAAGCGTGCCTCCTCAGGAAGGCTCAGAGAAGAGCCAGAACTCATCTGCTGCAGCTCATGGCAGCAGAGGCAAAGAGGAAGCAGGGGCCACAGTGGTCTGCTAGGACCAGGCACACTTATGCTGCAAGAGGGAAAGGAGGAAGTAAAAAGGAGCAATTAGGAAAATCCTGAGACCTGGTGGTCAAAAAGTAGGAGAGAACATTTTTTTCCATGTTCACTGACCCTCCTCCATGTTCTTCCCTGCCCTAAAGATCAAACAGAAAAGGAAAGAGTGAGATTTGCCCAATCATGCCGGCGCAGGAATAAGACCCTTTTAAAGAATGTGTGGTTGCCGTCAGTGTAAGCTTATCTAGGACAATGCTGCCACCAAAAGGCACACCTAGCTGTTACCTTCTGTGCTTCTGCAGGTTAGTATCTGAGCATGATCCATGCTCAGCCATGGTGTTACCATAAGCTGTGCTTGTGAGTCAGCACACGTCAGCACTGAGTCAGAGCCCGTTGTTTTCTTGCAGTGAGTAATGCCTTAAAGGATCTGTCTTACAGGGGACACCTCAGAAAAAGGTTACACTTGTCAGTGATTTCTGAAGACACTTTGTCACCACTTACCTATGTCATTTGGTCCTGTGTGGAGACCAAGTATCCTGATAAGCTTATCAGTTCATCCTGCTGCACCTTCTTATCAAGTATGAAGTGGTCAGTACCAGAGTCTTGGGATGTCTTGGCCAAATCTGAAAGGGGGCCATGTCTGGGGTAGTGGTCTGCACTTGGTACACAATAACAGAGGTTGTGAAGCAGTGGTCAGGCATTTTGTTATGCATGTATGCATAGTAAGTATAGGAAACAGTGTTAAGACGTTCTGGATTGCAGTGGTCATCCCAAAAGGATGTGTGTTCGTCAAGTCCATGCTAGGATGGATATACCTAAAGAGAAACGTTCCTCATGCGTATGAGATTTTTTTTTTTCTCTACAGACACAAAGTTTGTATCTTGAACCTTGTCTTTGGTTGTGCTCCAGTTTTTAAAGGCTGAAGAAGAAAGGGTGGGTTTGAGTCAGAACAGGTGTTTCATCTTACTGACTTGTCGCTAGCAAGAACCAGCATCCTGTCCTCTCCACAAGGATCAGAGAAAGCAGAAGCAGAAAAAAACCCTCCTGTTTTGTCACAAGGATTCCTTCTCAGCAGAGAAAACCACATCATCACCCACTTGGCCACTGCGATAGGTGACTTTACAACCTTCAGGACTTTTGTCCCACATTGCAAAGGAGCTGAGCAATCTGAGGTGCTGTTTTAATAACAAAAGTCTTGGAAAGTGTTTGGTGTTCTGAGAACATCTGCCAGCGTAGTTTTTCCTGTTAATAAAATACCAAATGAACTGTGATTTGGGGGTGGGGGAAATAATTCCTTAAAAAAAAGCCATGTTTCTGCAACGTTGAAATTGCTAATGGGAAGGGCATGGAGTCACAAGAGCATTGCTGCCTGTCACCGTGGGCTACAACCTAATGAGTACATTAATATAACATCCTAAGTGATGCTACAGCTTCAGAAGTGTCATTATGGAAAAAAAAAACATAGTGGCCTTAGGAATACTTGTCAAAGTACAGCCAGCCCAGGATAGATATATCTGGCTTTGGGGGAGTGGAGTGCCTCAGCCTCAGGCCCAAAGAAAGGCTGCTCTTACTAAAGAGTTCAGAAGCTACAGCAGGGGATTTTGCCTGAACAGTTCAATGTTGATTCCCCTCAGAAGAGCTTCTGGGTCTCTTCTGTCTGCTGACAGGCACAGCATCTTAGTTCTGAAGCTGATGTGTGAAATCTCCTCAGTGGATGAAGTCTACATACTATGGGCAGATCCTTATCTCTGGGAGCCTGGCGGGCTGAAAGGACTGCCTAATTGCAGCAGAGCTTTGGAAATTTGCTTGTCTTGCCTCCTTCTGCTGTCCTGGGACAGCTATCACCTTTCTAATGGGCATTAAGCATTGCTGCCCAGAGCTATTCAATTCCATTCACTATCCTTTATCAACTTCCCTTTCAAGGAAAGGGAAGGGAGACCATTTTGGTTTTTAAGAATGCTCTTTGAAATCAGAAGTGGCATGTCTGAGTGTACTTGAGGAGCTATTACAGGAACAGGGATCAGGATGACAGTTCTCTTGCTCCTCACTCTTTGTTCTAGGATTAAACACTGTTAAGTGAGCTATCCATCTTGATGCAAAGTCATTGCTGTTAGTGGATTGAACTACTGTGAGTAGAAATGCCCTTTACTGGTCTAGGAAACTCATAGATGGGGAGAAATCTACCAGCAGAATATCTTCCTCTAAATGAAAAAGATTCTCCGTTCCCAGGACGGTTCCACTTAATAAATCATAAGCAGAGTATAGATATTTATGGTATGAGTTGCAAAGACAAACATCAGTTTGGGGAGATGGCAGATGGTGTCACTTAATTCTTACCAAACTCTTAGTCGCCAACAGTACAATACAATTCAATCAAGTAAAGATAGACAGAACTTGTACATTAATGCTGCCTCTTTGAGATATGATTTTCTATGGGACACCCATGTCCTGCCTCTTAAGCAAATGCTTTGGACTCTCAGCTATCAGGTTTTTTTAGTTGGGAAGCAGGGTCACTGCTGTTCTTCCTAGCAGGCACCTGTATCACAGGCCAGAAAAGCACTGCCCACCTGCTGGCCTCCAGGATCAACCTGGTCACAAAACCTGAGCTTGTGTGCAAGAGCTGATCACACCCCACACTGTGACATGCACTCAGGATATTGAAGAACTGCGATTGGCATGGGATGAGCAGTTATCCCATCAGGTGTTGTTAGATGATTGCCAGGGAGAGTTGTACGAGGTTTCTTGTAAAGATAATTAGTTCTGGGAAACTTCATTGGTGTGGGAGGGAGTAGAAACACTATTTTAATCTGCTTTCAAGCAGTTTTTACTCAAGCACATTCTAAACACAAAAGTCATGTATTTGAAGGCAAAAGGAGATTGTATTGGCACTGTCACAAGGCTATATTTTAAAGCCCTTGGTGTTTATAGCCTTGGTGTTGGAGTTTTAGATCTTAAAACCCCTTATTTATGTTGATGCTGATCCTTATCTTAAAAGTCCTTATGATATATAAGATAATAGACATCTGTTCTGGTTCTGTTTTAGAAATGGTTAAGAAGTGGCCATCCGCAGATTAATAGAAACAATTTCTTCTTTTACAGCAGTGTAGTAAGCCTAAAGATAATGGATATCTTTTCCTGAGGAAATAAGTGCTAAATATAAGATTAGGAATACTGAATCCCTAGTATGTTTCCTGGGGAAAAAGCATATGCCAGCTTATTTAATGTCATAGAAGAGTGTAAAGATATAAATTGGTAGGTGTGATTAAAGTTCTGTATGCAAATATGTTTCTTTAGTTGTTTTTCACCAATATCCATGCTACCTTTTATGTACTATAATGATTTATTTTATTTCAGAGCTCTACATCCACCATGTTGCCCTGTGGACCCGCTTTGTCCTTTGTCCGGTGTCTTGTGCGGAAGAAGAATGTCAGTGGTGAAAGCCTTGAGGACTCCAAATTGTGCCGATGCTTATCGACAGTGGACCTTATAGCCCTGGGAGTAGGAAGTACCCTTGGTGCTGGTGTTTATGTCCTTGCTGGAGAAGTAGCCAAATCTGATTCTGGACCCAGCATCGTTGTTTCTTTCCTCATTGCTGCACTGGCATCTGTGATGGCAGGTCTCTGTTACGCTGAGTTTGGTGCTCGCGTTCCCAAGACTGGTTCTGCGTATTTGTATACTTACGTAACTGTTGGTGAACTGTGGGCTTTTATCACTGGTTGGAATCTCATTTTATCCTATATTATAGGTAAGCTTAAGAACAAACACAGGTCTCAAGGATTTCTGAGACAGCAGATATAAGATACAGATTTGGGTCTGTCTTCTGTCTCTGCCTTAGCTACTCGTTGCTTTTTACTCCGACTGGGATCAAATAACCAAGGTACTCGATTGGGTTATTTCCTCTTGTGCATCACCATTGTAAACAGATTTTTTGCAAGGTGCTTTTGCAATCAGTCTGTCTTCAGCAGCATGGACCGAATAACCTGTATGGAAATTGTGTCAGACAGTTCAATGATGATGAACAAGAACAAATGAGATTTCTTTGCTGTCTTTGGTCAGCCAGAACAATTTCAGTAAAATCAATAAGCGCATTTTTTTCTGAATATGCACAGCCAGGACATTTACAGGGACCTCATCACTATAGTAATCCTATGAAATACGAAGTTGACCAAATCTGAATAAAATTAATGTTTATATGGCAGATATTCAAATAACTATTTCAGTGCTTTAGCAGTGACAATGTTTTCTGATTCAGAAATGTTTTCTTCCAGAGGTATGTGTTGCAAGCATCCATTATATTGTGTATAAGCATGCCTAGCTGTATATGTATACCTAACTACAGGGCTGTTGCCCAAATTACTACAAAATCATTATGCTTGAGTGTTGTATAAAAGTGTATTCCTTGCTAGGAGAGTGGTAAAAATAAGGTTGTATGTGGCCACATACACGCTTTACCGGAGGAGAACACTGGTACTGCCTCTAGCAATATACATCTTCTGAGTGATTTTTTTGCTTTACATCCAGGTAAACAAACTTTCCTTCATGTTCTTTCTTAAACTGCTTTCTTACATTGCTTTATATTGTTTAACATATGCCAGATTATAACTTTGGAAATAAGTGTCTTCCAGGATGACATCAAATATAAATGATAGAGAAGTAATTTCTGCAGTGTTTTGGGAATAAATGAGGTACAAACTTGTATATTTTAGTTGTAGAACAATATGTTATCATTTAACTATGTCGAAAAATCCTATAATGATAAAATCCCTTGGCAAAAAACACAAGCTCTGCTTTTTAAAATGCTTAGTTTTATTTCTTTTTCAGCAAAAGTAACTGTATCCTTGTATGTATGCAAAACCCTAAACATGCATGTATTTTATGAAGGTACATCAAGCGTAGCAAGAGCCTGGAGTGGCACCTTTGATGAACTTCTTGGAAAACAGATTGGTCATTTCTTCAGCACCTATTTCAAACTGAATTACTCTGGGCTAGCAGAGTATCCTGACTTCTTTGCTGTATTCCTGATATTGCTTTTATCAGGTAAGACATATATATGGCTTCATTTATGATGGTTGTGATGTCAGATTGTTTCCTACAGACAAAAATGCTAAATTGTAGTTTGTGTTTTATCAGAAATACCTTTATAATGTCTGAGATGTTTAGATGTGCAAGTGTGTATTGACACAATGACTCCGGGAAGTAAATTTATACCATGTAATTTTCATGTGTACCATCTTTTTTTTTGAAGCTGAGACATGAAATAAACACTTGTCAGTAGTTTTTTATAAAACCCATGGTAGAGATTGATGATAACAGGAAAATGATACAGATTTGTGTGTTTTTTATGGCTTTATCACACTGGTAAACGCTTTTTGAGGCACCTTGAGGTTAAGCTCTGTACTTTGGAAATATGATTTGCTCTCCTTAAATCACATATTGTGTATGTAGCAGGTATTTGTGAGGGTTTTTTTCCCCTCTAAATTGTTAAGTTATTCAGTATGAAATAAGTTTCCCCTTTTTAAGTCTTCAAAGAGTTGTCTAGCCTAGAACTTGTTTGAGTTAAAGGGCACTCCAAGATACTGGCATGGCCCAACAGACCAGCTTGAAACCTAAGTAAACCTTTCATGACTAGTCTACTCTGTTCTGTCTCTTTTACATCTTTACTGATGTATCATGTTTTTCAATCAAAAAAATTAACATCAGCTTTTTCAGGGATTGGAAAGCTCAAAAATACAGCAACTTATTTGCATGTTTGCATTTAATAATTGCTTTCCGCAAGGAAACATTCTTACTGCCACAAGGAGAGAAGGAAGCAACATGTGTATTTTAAAGTGTATAGTTTGTTTTCAGCCAGTACTAGAAGCATTTCAGTATTCAGCAGACGTCTTACCTGTATCTCAAATATTTGTTGTGTTCCACCTCTCTTTAGATCAAACAAAAGCAGAAGCTTTTCTTTTCTGGAAAGCAGAATTGATAAGTTGTATGGGTATAACCTTCTGTTCTTGTATTCTGTTAAGAGGGGCTTTTTTGGGACTTGCTACTTGGGAAAACATTTCCATTCAACTCATAATGCTACAATGAGTGGCCAGTGCATCCTAAGCTTTTATTAGGTCTCTGTACATAAAACCATGAATTCCTACAGTAGTTAGTCTTAATTTATGGCTATGCTTGTATCTTCAATTCATTTCTTCCTTCTGCCTCTTTTTGGTTTTGTTTGTTTTACTAGAAGAAAGCAGAGAACAAAAAATACATAAGATACTGAAGTCACTAATTGAAAAATGTTTGATAACTACATTATTTTAAAGATTTAGGATGTACCTACACTGTGAGTCACATTGCAGTGTAGGTATTCCCAAGCTGACTCAACACCCATACTTCCAGAAATTTTACCTCACATTTTTGAGCTTGTTGTCATATGGTCACTAATGTAAGCCACAAGAAAGTAGCAAAAGTAGAGTGGAATCTTCAGGAAGTTAATTGTACAATTTTAAGAGTAGAATATTATTTAAATGCATTAATTTTGTAGAAGGTTTAAAAAGAAATGCTTTGAGATTCAGAAGAATTTCATGCTTGCAAACAGAACATACTCCGTTAACTATCAGCATTAACATTTGGTGCTGGGGCCCCTGTGTCTGCACTTAGGATCAGGGAGTTTACTAGGCAAGGTTTAGTCCAGCATCTTGCCAGGCTTGAGGTTCCGAGTTGCCTGTAGGACCAGTTCAGACCCTTATGTCATCAGAAGTGATGGGATTGAATTTGGTATAGCTGGAATGGACCTTTGATTTTCACCTCCTCCAAAGGGAGGAGGATAAACCCAGTCTTTTGAAAAGCAGAGCACTCCACAAACCAAACTATAAAATGGTAGTGTAGATGCTGCCATCTTAGATCTGTTTTCTCCATTGCTATTGCTGCTTCCTGTCATCAGTAGTAGAGATTCTTGGCAGAAGAGGTAATGTTTCTCCTGTGGTTCTCCACTGCACCTGAGTTTTAATTTGTGTCCTGTCTTTTCACCCTCACCATCATTCCTTCTTCACTTCTCTTGTGTTTGCGCTGCAAATTACCTCTCCAGGTCTCTGTGGTAAGCAGCCAGAGAACTGACTGGGTGGAATTCACTGCTGCTGAGAGGAGGGGCAGTGGGGATGGCTCAGGGCTGTGTAGAATGAGTAATTGGATTCTGAGCTGCGCAAAGCTGAATCACAGGAGTAGCAGATGATGTTTTACAGAAAATGTTATGTGCTAAGTACAAGGGAAAGTCCATAGAAATCTGGCTTGATGTTTGGTTTGGTGGGTTTTTTTTCCTACAGAAAGGACTTCAAAAAATATTATGTTTCATACTGTATTAGGCTGATTAAGACATTGCCTTCTTGGGGAAAACTAAGCTAAAGAAAGCATACACCTATTTCCAATTAAAATGCCATTGGTGAAGAATGAGCAGTTCATATGATAACTTTTGTGTTATGATAAGATAGCAAATGTCTTATTAGCTGAGTCAGAAATTTTTTAGACATTATCTTGAGAAGCTTAAAATTTTCAGACTTAATCTCTAAATAATGAGGGAAAGCATGTATGTGATATTAGTGGAAACGCTTAGAGTGCAAAGAACCTGTAGAGGCTTTCCCAATGTGTTTCATTTTTCCTGATCTGCTCACTGCATGCTCTTCCATTAAACTGTGCGTACATTTACAGTTGTTGCAAATCTAATGACACAATAGGATCCTGACTGAATAACTTTCAGATTGTTTAAATGCACTACTCTGCAACCTAAGGCATGTGTATTTTGTATCAGACTCTTTTCTAGAATCTCTGTGAATCAGTGGTTATGAACAGGAGGCATACATTTCTTTTAAAGGTTTTATTGATGAGCTAGGAAATGGGACTCTCACTCTGTGATGGATATGTCCTGAAAAACTCAGAGTGAAGAGATTACATTACTAATCTAATAACTCTGATTATTATTAATCTAATGAGTAATTGTTCTGTAAGGAATAGATTCTACCAATCTGTTTTTACTAAGCATAAAATTCTTGCACCTATTTTTTCTCCATCACGTAAAATAGAGATATCAATTGGAATCTCAAAAAAGTAATAATTGCTCAAAGTACTTTTAAATACTTAAAGAACACAATCAAAGCAGCTTTCTGTTTTGTGGTTTCTGATACACTTGCCTATTGCCATGCTGTCAAAGACTCTAATAAATTTGTGCTACCGCTTTTTAAAAGTATAAAATCTAGTGATTTTTAAAAATATTATTCACAGTACTTGCATGTATATCTTCTTTAAAATGCCATTTTATTAGTTGAAGGGACCATTCATATCTATAAAATATTTTTATTTTATAGGCCTATTATCTTTTGGAGTAAAAGAATCTGCATGGGTGAATAAAATTTTCACTGCTATTAACATCTTGGTCCTCCTCTTCGTTATGATTTCTGGATTTGTGAAAGGAGATGCTGACAACTGGAAGATAAGTGAAGAATATCTCCTAAACCACACTGCAATAACAGAGTAATTTTATTTTTTTTTTAATCCATATACTTGCTCATATTCCAAGCAATTTTCTGTTATACTTGCTTTTGTGGTATTGCAGGTATTGTATCAACTGATATAACAACTGTCGCTGGGAATGATAAACTTTTTATTCCCTTAAAAACTGGTTTTTTATTTTCTTGTTTGTAGTTTCCTTAAAAAAACCCATCTTATTTCAATACTCTTGCCTGTAGACATTTGAGAGGTTACTGGCTTCTTGTCCTTAAGTCATGTATTAACTGCAATACGTGAGTATGACAGCGAGAGTTGCCTATACCACTGGTATTTTAATATGTTTTGCCACAAACTGCAAAGTGAGTAAGATGATAGTTACTTGATTCAGATGTTCTTCCATTTATTGTTATTTTTGTCTTTTTTACAAGTGTTGACATAAAAATGTCTTCTCATGCAGTTTTGTAAAGCAGAACTCTGTCTTGATGAGAGCATTTTAATATGTCTTTCTGGAGCGCTAGGGGAGAAGGGTGTATGTGTTTGTCCTACCAATAATAAAAAAATAAGTTATTTTTCTGCTGTACTTTTGTTCTTTATAGGAATTGCTTATCCTGTGAGAACGTGACAAGTGTATATGGGAGCGGTGGCTTTATGCCATATGGTTTCACAGGAACATTGGCTGGTGCTGCAACCTGTTTTTATGCTTTTGTTGGATTTGACTGCATTGCAACAACCGGTATAGTATTTATATGTGTGTATATATGTATAAGTATATATGTATAGCATGCTTTTTTTTGTAAAAAATACATCCACAAACAACATAACAATCCGTCTACTGTTTGTCCTTGGCTGTCTCCTAAACCTCCTTCAGTCCGTGTAGAATGAGTGTGAGTTCATTCCTGAAGTGGCTATCATTTTGGGAGGAAGGAGGAGATTTTACTTATTTTATTCCTGTTCTAAAAAAATTTATTGTTGCTTTCTAAGTCTGGAAAGTGCTTAGAATACATTTTTTTCATGTGAATCACCTGTTCACTTTTACAGTTCTCTGAGATGAGGTATCTCTCCTAAAGGCCAACTTGTATATGGCTGATAGGGAATGATTACATCAACCTTATAGGTAAATAACTAGAAATGATGGACTTTGAGTACCTTAAACATAGAATGTATTTTATATCCTTTAGTTTACATCTATTTTTTAATACTATTTCTGTCAAGAAAATACTGAGTTTTGTTCTGTGTCACTAAGCATATTTTATACAGATTTTTAAAACTTCTGTTACAAATATGATTGCCATGGCCTAGATTAACAAATGATTTGTCTTTGATGTTATCTTTTAAAGCAGAAGGTGGAAATGAGTAAGAATTTTTGGTGGGGCATTTTTCCTTTTTTCAGGAGAAGAAGTCAAGAATCCTCAGAAAGCCATACCCATAGGAATTGTGGTGTCCTTGCTTGTCTGCTTCATGGCCTATTTTGGGGTTTCAGCTGCACTGACACTTATGATGCCATACTATCTACTAGATGAGAAAAGTCCTCTGCCAGTAGCATTTGAATATGTTGGATGGGGTCCTGCGAAATATGTAGTAGCAGTGGGATCCCTCTGTGCTTTGTCCACAAGGTAAAGACATTGAAATACTAATTTTATTGGGAAAAGCTGATGGATAATTTAAATGACATTTAAATGTATGTTCATGCATTCATTTTGAAGGCTCAGTTCATGCAAAGGATTAGCAATAAGTATTGTAAGTATGTTTCAGACTTAAGCAGGTCTTGATCACAGTAGGTAGATTAAATTAAGTTCCTTTTTTAAACTGCACTGTTATTGAACTCTACCTCTTTGGCTTATTACCCAAAAGTTTTTTATTAAAATATGTATTTAAGACGTGTGACCTGCAAGTTATCTTTATTAACTGATAAAATAAACCTAACCCATTTTGTCCTTTCTTGCTGTCCATTCCCAATGACTCAGCAGCTTTATGGGCTCTGTGTATTTGCAGGCAAAATTGAAGAGATGATTAATTAGCTCCACTCCTCATCTTCGTTGCCTGTCTCTGTTTTCCTCCAGTAGCCAGTCTGTCTTCTGACATCATCCCTTCCTGTGGTTTCTGTGTGGGTATTTAAGATGTAGATTATAGCTGTGAAAATATGATCATTTATTCCCCTTTGTGAAACTGTGGATGTAACCTTAACTTAACATGTTATTTTGATTAAAAAGTTCAGGGAGGGCATGAGATATATTGATATGTGTTCGTATGTATTACACACCAATTGTAATGTGGTATAAACACTTTCATATGATAGAACATTGCTTGATACTTGAATTTAGGGATAGAAAAATGCTGGTGCCAGTCTTCTACCTGAGTTTATGTAGGTAAGGAGTCATTGACGTGCGCTTCAGTGGTAGGAATACTGGCTGCCTTTCTGCAAAGGAAGATGACATGCCTGTTTAAGCACTAATGCTAACAGTACTCTGAGACAACCCTGTAAACATTAGCCTGAAGAAGATGAGCATGTTGACTGTGGACAATGATTTAAAGGAAAGGCATATTTTGATGTAGAGGGGGATAGAAAAAGGAAATAGTTCCAGAATGACGTTAAAAGAACTGTAGGGGCGACTGAAGAATGTCATGGTTACACACCTCATTCTAGGATTATAGTTATTTTCTATCTAGTTGTCATGCTCTCCTCATTTTGGAGGGTTTTACTGAATTTTTCCTCTATATTGATAAATAGTAAAAGTGATATATAAGCAGAAACTAGCTTAAGGAAATTAATACTGGAAAACAAAATTAACTGAGATGGTAAAATGTTTTTTCAGAAATTTGAACTGCTGGTCTCTTTTTTCCCAGTGTATTCTGAAGAATTCTATTTACTCATACAGAGAGGTTAATCCTTCAGACTGTTGACTGATGTCAGTTTAGAACAAAACAAAGGAAATTGCATTTCATATTCCTCATTGCTTCTGGTCCATATAGTTATTTCTTACTATGTTATGTTGTGAACTTGTTTCCTTGGGGTAAAGATGTTTTTTTAATATTTCTGTTATTTATGTGAATGTAGGGGGTAGGATAAATACATTTTACAAAGCCACAACAGCAAAAAATTTGGCAGTGAATTTTAACAGTATCCTTGCTTGAAAAATCAGTTGTCATCCTGATTTAGGAAACATTCTTTTTTGCAAGGGAAATTCATACATCAAAATCATTCATGTGCAATGAACTCGCCTCGTGTGTCTAATGCTTGTGTCTCACGAGCATTACTGGAGGCACTTAGCATCTGTGGTATGTAAAAGCTGTGCCTTCTGTAAGTGATACACTTGATTCCCTAAAGTAAGAAAGGCAACCATTCACCTGGTTAAAAACTCATGTGCTTGCTGCATAGCTATGATTTTGCCCTTGGTTCTTTCTATGGTTTTGGTTTTCTTAATTACAATTATTTCAGTTTGAGAGAAAGAAGCCACCTAATTTAAGAAGTATATTTAAAAAGAGCTTTGAGTTACCGACGGTTTCAAAGCTTTCTGTGTTCTGCTAATAACAAATCTAAATTAATTAGCTTTACTTCTTCCAAAAAAATGAAACAATCTTAATGAAGCTTGGCTAGTGGTGCCTTAATCGAAAGAAATAATGAGCCCAAGTATAACTGTATGGTGCTTTTTTTTAATTACTGTTAATCAGCAGCCTCACATGGAAACGTAGAGTGTAAGAGATGCTGCTAATGCTTATTGATTTGCTGTTGCTGACTGACAGACTTCCTCCAGGAATACTAAAGCTTAATTGCATAGTTAGTGTGACCTGGAACATGTTCCTGGTCCACTAATACCTAAGAACTACAGTGATGGCAAGAGTTATTTTGTCAATCTGAATTCTTTCTGATGAAGCAATTCCATTACGTAAATTAATTTTTTTTTAAAAAAAAGCAATCATCTTTACACGGAAAAAGAAATTTCTATTTGTGTCTGATCTGTAGTATCTTGGGCTATGGGGCTTTCTGGTTTTACCTTACAATCATAAATTTTGCTTCTATACATGCCATTAATTAACACTGTTTATCTTGTCCATGATACAACTCTGCATGAATTGTGTTTGCCATGCTGCATGTGTTTGCTTTTTACTCAGTCTTCTCGGATCCATTTTCCCAATGCCACGTGTAATCTATGCTATGGCGAAGGATGGGTTGCTTTTCAAATGTCTAGCTCAAATCAGTTCCAAAAGGAAGACCCCACTAGTTGCTACTCTATCGTCTGGTGCAGTAGCAGGTGAGACTAAGAGTTGATCCTTGTAAAGAAAGGTGCACTGCTAAACACGTTGCTTATATGCAAATAAACCACTGTTGTGCAGCTTTGATTTGCTTTGGACCGAAATGATCAAATCTACTTGTCGCCAGGTAAAGTAGGCCACCAGTAAAACTTTTCTCTACTACAGATTTTGTATTTGCTGGTTAATCTCAAGTGCTTTCAAAGCCTAGGTTCAAAATAAACAACAACCCAAACCCAAGAACATCAGTCAACCAAACAAAAAGCGAAGAGCAGCAACACAGAGCCTAAACCAAAACTAAATCTAAACCCATTAACTTCCAAGCTTTCTTTTTGTATAGTTGGGTTTACCAGTAAAGCATTGTGCTTTTTATAACCTGTATTTGAACTATACATTTTTCTGTTCTAGTCTTCTCGGCTCTATGTTCCCTTTGCCCCGAATTCTGTTTGCCATGGCACGTGATGGTTTACTCTTTAGTTTTCTTGCCAAAGTGAGTAAGAGGCAGGCACCAGTTTCTGCCACCTTGACAGCAGGGGTCATCTCTGGTAAGCTCTTGAAGCCCGTGTTACTTAAAACTGAGATTTAAACACTCTATGCACGTGCATGGTACTTTATATTTTTTAAAAGGGCTGCTTGTTAACTTCCCTTGCATGTACAATGGGAATAAAATTACCAAGTAATCAAAGGGTGTAAGAACTCCAGATCATGCCAATCATGGTGGTGGTGATGTCCTTAATATCACAGAATTTAAAAAAAAATAATTAATATTGGCCTCTTGTATTGTGAATAAGCTTGTTACTTAATCTGGGTCCCTTAGGCTGATGCTGTACTTACAGGGTTTCCTTGTCTGATGTACACCTATATATTTATCACTTCTATAAGGGGGGAAAATAACTGTCACGTTTTTTATTCTGAGACATGAGAAAAAAATGCTACATGTGCAGCAGGATCAACTTTTGTGTAAAATACAAAGATTTTAAAGTTTTCTTCTAAAGAGGAGGATTCTGGTTTTGTATAGGCTCACCAAATTGTGGTTGAGGGCATGTATGTGTGTCGGGGTGTGTGTATGCACATATATGCATGCACATACATGCCCACGTATATTTTGCCAAAGCAGCATTTTGGGAGCTGTTGCCAACGCTTAATGTTTCACAAAGAGGAGTTTTTAACAGACAACTGTTTCACTTTTGCCCATACTTCTTGCAGAGGTACCTGTAGTTGTGCCCAAATATCATTGTCATTTCAGTGGGATGTCTAATTACCCAGGAAAACTGGAACCTCTAGAAGTATTTAACTCAAAGTCAAATAAATATGTCTTAAAAGTAATTCAAATATGAAAAACATGCCTTATAACATTTAGCAACCCTGGCTAAAATTGATATTATATAAGAGGTTCAGAACTGAGACTAAAATACTGTTATTTATAGTCAGGGTCATCCTCAGATGCCACAAGACTGGAACTGCTTGCACTGTGTACTTGGCAATAATGTGGGAAGGCACAGCCGTTGTCCAGATAGTTCCCACATGAAGCATTATATCAGTTCCTTTTTCTTTGGTCAGAGTACAAATGATTTGCTTAGAATTACTTTTATTGTTTGTTGTTCATGTTATTTGAATTTATAATATTGACATATTTCCCTATAATAATTTGGACATGCAGTTATGGGGAATGAAATGAACATCTCTCTGAAATCACAGTAATGGTGGGGAGAAAGAAAACCGTATTACCCAGCTAGTAAACTGATTGATAGAGTTATACAGCCCTGACTATAGCTGTGTAGCAGCCATCACTTCGGCTGCTTTTAGACAGTTTGGGAATTTGGTGTGTCAGCAACTCACCTGAAGACAACTTTAGCTACTGCTGGAGAAGGAATAATTTCTTCTTCTATTTTTAAAAAGATGCGTATTTGGTAACTTGTGGTCATAAATAGTGTGCAAACAGCATAGACAAAAAAAAAGCCATTCCAGAATCTCCAAAAGAATGTGGCATTAGCTTTTATAAGCACAAAGACTGCCATAATTGCTCTCATTGTCATGGAAGTTTCTGCCTCTGATTTCAGTGATCTTAAGATTATTAATTCTCGTGAGATTTTTCTGGCCTTCCCTGAAGGCCACTTGATCTTAACTTTTTTTCACTAAGATGATAAATTTAAAAAAAAAACCCACAGCTATTTTATTTGAGACAACTCCTGAAAGTCCTCTTTACATGCAGCTCTTGCTCAGCTCAGCAGAATTTTTATATACTGGTGACTTACTGGGTCAGATCATTGTTCCCCAGTTTTGCAGTGGGAGCCATCCTCTCAGCTTTGGTGCAATTCTGTTGCAAGATCTGAAACCTTATTCTATAAAAATGTATTTTTAATGTGGCCCTAATTAAACAAGCCATATGTGTAATACTTATGTCCAAGTAAGTCCAATACAAATCATGTGATTATGCAGCATGACTGTACAGCTCATCAGTGCGTACCTGTGAGATTCCCAACTGTAGGGGATGGGTTTGGGAATGTTGGCGATGACTTCAAAAATGTGTTTTTAAGGATTACCATAATTTCACTCATATTGCTGTCAGTAAGGTGATGGAAAGTTACACTGTGGACAGATTTAAAAGTCTTAGTTCTTAATATGTCAGCCCCATACAAATCTTGCATTTCCTTTTCTTTTCTATTTTTAGCTATAATGGCATTTCTGTTTGACCTAAAGGCTTTAGTGGATATGATGTCTATTGGCACACTTCTTGCTTATTCACTTGTGGCAACCTGTGTCCTCATTCTTAGGTGAGTCAAACCCACCCTTTCCATTCTGGTGTGTTGTGTTGGCCAGTATATAAACAGAAATGACATTTACAGTGTATGTTTTTTGCTAGATAGCTAAATGTTTAAAAATTAGCTGTATGCATATAAGTAATTAGTAAAAAGCAGTGACCCATCAGAGAAAACACTGCTATGTTGTCATATCAGTATAGCAATTAGTCAAGTCAAAGCTTCATGTGAAAACTAGACACCTTTTATTTTCCAGAAGATGTATTGGTCCAAGCATTAGTCCCAAAGGTACTAGATGAAAGCTTGTGTCCAAAGTTCAATGAATGATATTTTGATATGAATACAAGCTGTGCTGTACATCAGGCCTATTACATTGTGGGGGCTATATGTGAAAGGTGTAGATGTTCTAGGTAGTTCACAGGATGAACAAGTTCAAATAATCACTTTGGATTACTCTAGTCAGAAACATAAGGCCAGACAAGCGTTTCAAGATGTGGTAGCTCTAGAAGAGGGTACAAATATTCTCGCTCAATGAGTGAGATTATAAATACTTGCCAGCAAAACTCTGGTATCTGTTCTGTTTGCAAAGCTATGGAATAATATTGATATATTGGTAGCTACAGCTCACTGTATTATGTATCGCTCTTTTTAACTTAAGAAGTTGGTCTCCATTACTTAAGGCTAAGCAATTAACTTTGAAAAGTATAACAGCTTAAATTCCGCTCAAATTCAGTGTTGCAATAATTTATATTTTAAAAGAGAAGACTACCCTATAGCAACTTATTTAACATATATGTATTTAAAAAGACACTTAAAAGTCTAACAAAGCAGATGTAAAATTTTAGTTTATGCCAGCCAGTAGGCCTCTTACAGTACGGGAAGCAAGTCAAAATGAACGTGCCACTGCTGAAAGAAGCTTCCCTACCCTTTTCCTGCCATTGATCACCAGATCCTGTCCCCTCTTTTTGTACGAGTCTGGTCATTTATCTGACCCATTGGTGCATTCACATAGCTGAAAAATCTGCCCCAAAAATCCCCAAACAAATCCAGCCAAAAAGTGAGTTGCCATAGTTTGTTTATATATGACAGTGACAATAATATATGCTGTCACAGTGCAGTTATAAATTGGGAAATTCTAAATTTAGTATTTAAATACATTCCTAGAGTCATATTGCTTCAAATCCCAAAGTAAGCTTAACTTTTTTATTATCTTGTTTGTTTTATGCATAGGTACCAACCCAGTTTAACCTACGAGCAACCAAAATATTCTCCAGAAAAAGCAGCTTTGACTGCATCTGAAAGGGAATCTGTAGTAAGTGAATCACAGATAAATATGATACAAGAGAATCACTTCAGTCTTCAGGCCCTGATTAATCCATCCAGTTTACCTACTGAGCAGACTGCAACTACTGTTAACTTTCTAGTGAGTCTCTTAGGTAAGTATTCAGCTGTCCAAACTCAAACAATGCATTTACATAAATAATGGAATTTTATTAAAGAAAAAATTAAAAATCCAGTGATAACATGCTTTCTTCCAGTCATAATGTGTCATTCTGCAGAATGCTTTTATACTTCTCGATGGATCTAATCTATAGTCTACTATATTTTCCTTTAATTAAACATTTTCATGATAACATTTCATACTGAAGACCTGCTATCATTCTTCTTAAAAGTCACATCCTCTTCAACGCAGAGATTGAGTGACCTCTTTCCCATTTCCATCATTTTGCTTTTCACACAGCTTTCTTGGTTTGTGGCTTGAGTGTCCTCACTACTTACGGGATTCATTTCATTGCTAACTTGGAGCCCTGGAGTATTGGTCTTCTCGCTGTGTTGGTGGCGTCCTTCATAGTTACCATTCTGCTCATCCACAGGCAGCCTCAGAACCAGCAGAAAGTGGCCTTTATGGTGAATAACATATTCTCTATGTTATTCTCTAATGAGAGGTTTGGATGGATTCTAACAAGTGGGAGAGGGGCAGAGAGAGAGAGTGATGGTCCTTTTTCAGGCAGTCTTTCATTATTGCACTGCCATTATTGCACTTGCACTGATGGCAAGGGTAGCAGATGCTCATGGCTGAATCATCGGTGTGTGCAGTCTAGTCCAGATCTTCTCAGGACTAGAGAAAGGGTTTCATTGCCCACAGGTTGAATGTGTGACATGTACAGGAGCATGGCTGCAGAAAATGGCTGTACCACCGATGTTGGTGTGAACAGCTGCTATTACAAGTAGTGGATCTGGCAACACAGATCTTCTAGGTGTTCCTTTAGGTGCATCCTCAAAGTGAACCTTGCTGAGACCCAAATAATTTGAGAGCTCAATTTAAGCACTGGAAAACAATTCAGAAGCTGATTAGTGTACAGTCCCTTCTCTGTGTTGTGTGCAATGCTTTGGACCACAATACAGTTCGTACCTCCTTTCATTTTGAGCTTTCACTTATGTTCTAAGATCAGTTATCTAATGGAGTTCTTAATGGAAATAATGAAGTATAGTAATGAAGGTCAAGGAATCTGGTGGAGTTGGGGGGGGGCATTTCAGAAAGAAGGGATATAAATATATAAGATTTTTCAGCTGTAGATACAGGAATTCATTAGTATACTATGTTCAGCACAAACTGGAAATTTTTTCTATACAGCCTTAGAGAATATATATTAAACATAATGTATTTTAAAAGTTTAAGATATGTAGAAACTGGTAGTTAAACCTAGTGAAAAAGAAAATTTCACTATATTCCAAGAAAAAAAAATTTCGATTATTTTTTAGTGATTAGATGTGTCACCTCTAGTTTGTGTTGTATGACTGAAGTGTGACATGCAACAAAGTATATTTAATACAAATGTATTAAATATTTCCTTTTAGGTTCCACTATTGCCATTTTTGCCATCATTCAGTATCCTCGTAAATATTTACTTGATGGTACAATTAAGTGGAGACACTTGGATTCGATTTAGCTTCTGGATGGCACTTGGTAAGTACTTCTGTTCATTTCAGTCACCTATTACGTTAGGACTCATGAATCCCATCTTAGAGCATTTGATTCTCTTCCCTTAAATATTTGGAAAAAAGTCCGTGTTTTTTTAAAAGTCAGCTGATATTTCCGATCAAAACAAGAACATGCCTCAGAAGGGGTATTGATATGCAGTCAAATTTGTAAATACAGTTCTGAGGTAATAGGAAGACTCAAAGTTACAGGACTAATTATAGTAAGACATAATTTTTTCTCCTAATAAGTATAGCTAAAATTGTGCAGAGACCTGTTTGTAACAGGTTTATTCCCAGTTTATCAGTCATTCTCCTTTTCGCCTGAAAACCCTATGAACTTTTTTTTTTTTTTTTCCTTTTGGAAGGCTTCCTCATTTACTTCGCTTATGGCATCAGACACAGTCTTGAAGGTCATCGTAGCGATGGAGGTGACGATTCTTGTTCAGAAAATAGTGGGCTGCAAGAAAAGAACCCTGTGGAAGAAGTGGATGAACCTGAAAACGCAAATGAAAGAGATCAATTTCTTGCACATGAGAGGACAAGTGAATGTTAATCTATGCAAACATACCAGTCTTTTAAACCTTTAATTGACATTTTACTTGCGGACTGAAATTTCAAAAGCTTTCTGCCAGCATTGTGCCTCTTGAAAGCGTTTACTACAAGGCCTGGCTGGCATTTTGGACAAGCTGCTAATCCATCTTCATCATTTCAGAACTGTCAGCATGGAGATTAATATTTAAATTAAAAAACAAACAAAAGAAGTACCCTTTGGCAAGCAACAGTTTGGATGCATTCTTTGAATTGTCATCCAAAATCACTGGCAATCACAAAATATGAAGAATTTTAGAGTTTCCAGCAAGAAGTTTTGAATATTTGACACTGCATTGTAAACACAAGTGCCTTTCCTACCTTCCTCTTATCTCTGTTACATGTTTTGGTCACAATCTAATAGCTCTCTTCTTTCTACAGAAGTAACTCTCACAGGAGATAAATTACAGACAGGCCTGGAAAGAATTTGCAAAACGAATGGTAATTGTACAGACCTGATACACTGTAAAAAGTAGAGGATCATGTATTTATATAAAAAGAAATAATTTCTTACCTTTACTAATCAGTAGTCAGGGAGAACTCAAACAGTAAAGATACTTCAAAGGCTTTTAGTCCCTCTAAATAGTATTTAAGATTTCTACTTAGATGAATTCCTTTCCTTTCAGAGATGCTGTGTGTATAAAATAATACTTCCAAGATGAGCTATGTTGTTTTCTGCAAAAGCATCCAGGAAATAATCTGTCACAGTACTGACAGTGACATTTGTATGTGATTTAGCAAGTATTGTGCTTTTGATTTCAGAAGGGCCAGGGTTTTATCCCTGACTACATAATTTGGTACTTAAATACAGCAGTCGTCAAGTTTTCCTCCTTACTACTCATTTATTCCCCCTATACTTTCTTCTCCTTTATCATAGAATCATAGATGTTTTGGGTTGGAAGGGACACCTAGAGGTCATCTAGTCCAACCCCCCTGCAGTGAGCAGGGACACCACTAACTAGATCAGGTTGCTCAGAGCCCCATCCAACCTGGGCTTGAATGCTTCCAGGGATGGGGCCTCCACCATCTCTCTGGGCAACCTGTTCCAGTGTTTCACCACCCTCATTGTAAAGAATTTCTTCCTTATATCCAGTCTAAACCTACCCTGGTTTAGTTTAAAACCATTACCCCTTGTCCTGTCACAGCTGGCCCTACTAAAAAGATTTTCCCCATCTTTTCTATAGGCCCCCTTTAAGTACCCAGGTGAGGTCTCACCAGAGCAGAGCAGAGGGTCAGAATCCCCTCCCTCGACCTGCTGGCCATACTTCTCCTGATGCAGCCCAGAGTACAGTTGGCCCTCCAGGCTGCCAGTGCACATTGCCGGCTCATGTCCAGCTTTTCGTCCACCAGCACCCCCAAGTCCCTCTTGGCAGAGCGGCTCTTGATCCTTTCTTCCCCTAGCCTGTATTGATACTGGGGGTTACCCCGACCCAGGTGCATGACCTTGCACTTGGCCTTGTTGAACCTCATGAGGTTCACACAGGCCCACGTCTCCAGCCTGTCCAGGTCTCTCTGGATGACATCCCGTCCTTCTGGTGTGTCAACCGCACCAGTCAGCTTGGCATCATCTGCAAACTTGCTGAGGGTGCACTCGATCTCGCTGTCTAAGTCATTGATGAAAACATTAAACAGCACCAGTCCCAGTACGGACCCCTGAGGGACACCACTCATCACCGGTCTCCATCCAGACATCGAGCCATTGACCACTACCCTCTGGATGCGACCATCCAGCCAGTTCCTTATCCACCGAACAGTCCACCCATCAAATCCATCATGTGCTAGAGCTGATATTTCTGAGATTAGTTGTTACACATTGCTTCTCCTCAGAAAAACTAATACACAGAATCCCAGCCTTCTTTTCAGATGGAAGGGGAGGTTAAAAAAAAAAAAGACCCAGGGTTTGGAAAAAACCCCTTGTCAAAACAGTATTTCAGCGCTTCACTAAGCCTTAAACATATGTTATCACAGCGGTTTTTTGTGAGCCAAGCCTACATCCACAAATCCATTCATGTGGGTAGGCTGTCCAAATGCTAATTTATGTTAAGAACCAAACTGTTGCAGCAGTGCTGGGTGAACAATTATTTTAAAGCTAGTAAAAATGGAAACTGGTCTTCTTTCAACATAAAACTCATGTTACCTGCCAGAGGCACCCATATATTTTAACACTTTTTTTCAGCAAGTAGTAGGCTCAAGTCCCATGAAGGATCCCACAATATGAAGTTATTTTGCAAGAATGTTTTTATGAAAATAACTTCCCTAATGTAAGAACTGTCTTGGACTTTGTCATGGAGAGTTGCAATCTGATGCCTGTACTAATCATTGGTATAATCTCTGTTGTTAGGTACAAAAACTTTATATCCTGTGAGAGTTATGTTGGTTGACAGTGAAAAGCACCTTACTTTTTATAATAGCTGGAATTTCACAAAAAAAAGAAAAAAAGAAAAAAAAATCTAATTAAGCTGCTTCTGTCTCTCTCCTGTTCTTGTTCACAGCAATATATTCATACTTTTTAATCTTAAAATTACTTCTGTTGTTGTAAGAGAGTAGCGTGCCTAAATATTGAAGGGCAGAAGGAGACGTGCTTCTTGATAGGGAACCCTGCGATGGGCCGGTATCCCACCATGGAGCAGGTCTGAGGTTTTCAGCCTGATCCTCTCTTCTCAGCTTGAAGTGGGAGGAGAAGGTCCTGCAGTGCCAGCAGCAGCGTGTGGACAGATGTGTGCTGTTGCATCAGTGTCCTCTACTGGCTACTCTGAATTAGGAGTAGCAATCTGAAAATGTAAGAGGTAAAACACCTACCTATATAGAAACTATAGGGTAGGTGGCAGTGGGATACTGTTTTTTAATATATCCTAATCCATCCAGAACTGACCATAAGTTATAGCCACTTCTTTCCACAATTCGTTTTACAAATGCCATTAAAAAAAGACTCAAATCTCATATTAGACTAATACAAGTAGATGCTATGCTAAGTAAGTATTTGGTTGATAGCAACGGATAGGAATTCTCAGGGCAGTTCCTAGACCTACTGATAATTTTCGATACCTCTATTCAGTGAATGAAAGAGCTGTCTGTGTCAGTTGGATCTGCTATTTCAATTGTACTTCTCAACTAGGGCCATTTTTATGCCAAAAATGACAGAAGAACTTGTTTGAAATATTAGAAATTTAAGACTTTCCAGGCTCTTGAAAGGAATCCAATATAGTAATTCTTAGATATGTCAAAATGAAGGTTTTATTTGTAAATAATCAAAAAATTGAGTAAATGAATGTGTGCTCTGTTGTTTTTAATCCCACAAGTATTTGAAACAGAGCAGCTGATGCTTTTCCTGATCAGCTGCAACTCTGTCAAGAGCACGGCTTCTTCAGCGGTTACACTTTCAGAGGACATTCTTAACCTGTCTTGCCCAGTACTCTTAAATCCTTAGCTGCAAAAAATGCCATTGCTGTGGGAGCGAGTCGGCAGTGCTCAGGCAAAGCTTTTGCGTGACGTCTTTACAAGTCCACAGTGAAACACAGCTCTTTTAAAATTCCTTACACGTCTCAGTGTGTGGGAAACAGAGACTGACTTTTCTATGGTTGCTGATGCCGCAGAGCAGGCGAGCCAGGCTCCCAAGATGCAAACTGCTGCTGTTCTGTGATGTGCAAGGAAGATCCCATTCCCTCCCAAAGCCATCATATAGAATGTATGTGTGCACGCCTGTCTATGTTGTTTGCATCTGTCTGACATTAGCCCATAGTGATTTTGATGTACTGATTAATACAATTTCTGTACTGCACTGGAATTTTCCTTTGAAGGGATACTGTCAATATAATAAACTTCTGAAAAAAGCAGGCATAGCGAAGGCTTCCGGAGATAGAGAAAATAAATTTTCCAGCTTATTTACCCAATGGATGTGTCAGCACTTTGTATATTGACAGTTTCCCCTTCCATTTGTATGAATATTTCTCCCCCCCTTGTTAGAGAAATTAATTGTATAAAAAGAAAATAATGTGCCTGTATGAATGTTGCTAAGGGAGGATGGGAGCAGCTGCAGCACAGGAACTACCCACTTAACTAATGAGGTATAAAATGAAATTAAAGTCATTGGGTATTCTCAGTTGCTTCAACTGCGCACAGCTTATTTATATGTGTGTATAGTTAAAGTCATTATTAGTCAGTGGCTGAGTAAGAACACAGCAAGCCAGAAGTAAGATATTTATGATAATTTTGGTATGCATTTGTATATGGCATCTTGAAATTCCAGATGCTGTAGTGGGACTTTGCAGGAGCAGGCCGTGTGATGGACAGCCGTGCTAGTCCTTACGCAGGAGGCAAGTATGAAACAAATCCTGATTTTGTTCTTGCATTTGCTGTATGACTGTGTTTGCTGAGAGAGCAGCTGAAAGCATGAGTCCAGTGGAATTAAATGGTTGTTATTTTTTAACATAGTTGTTGATATTGTAAATTGTTCTGTGCAAACAATAATGGTATGTGTTAATACAAAATATCTGTTACTGGAGGTAGCCTATTGTTTTTTTCTTCCTTGGTAGAAAAAAAAATCCTCCAAAAACTTTATTTGCTTTGGTAAATTCTGGATGTGCCTTTAGGTAGAGGAATTATTCTTACCTAGTTGGATTTAAGAAAGTAAACCAAAGCATATCTAAGAGAGAACAAATCTTTTTGTTCTGAAGGATAAGAGATAAGATTACATTTCTATATAATTCATGTTAACTAACATTAGTGGTTAGTCAACATGATCCCATTAGTGATCTTCTTGTGGTATTCCAATCCTAATTCTGCAACCGGATTTTTATGAGGTATCTTAGATTCATTGTCTGTTATCCTGGATAACGCTATTCTGTTCATAACAGTATGTGTTTTCCTGCACAACAAATGCCAGTTAGATTCCTGAAATCTGTCGTATTGCGTTTATGTCACCACGTGCTAAAGCCATTTGTATTACCTGCTGTTAGAGAATTATTGGTAATAAATGTCAATTGTAGTGACAGAGGGTTACTTATGTACTTACTTATGACTTTAACTAGGCCATCCAGGAACTTCAAGTGATACAATGAATTTAGAGGCAAAACTTGGTAAAGCTTAATTATGTACTCTGTGTTTTATTAGATGATAAATGCACAAGTCTAGCCACCTTTCCCCTAAAATTTATGCAAAGATACATATTTTTTTAAGAAATAAAAGGCATACCGTGGAGGTTTTAGAAAGTGCCAATATCAGATGTACTGTAAGCATCCTGGGACACTGAAAGCTGAATGACCTGGGTGAAATCCGTCCACGACAGTGCAGGAAATCTGTGTGGGAGCGTGCAATCGTTTTAATTGGGTGTGATGCCTTTGACATGGAGGTACATTTTGTACAGTAGGAATTTAATTCACGTGATGGCTGGCATGTGTTAATTGATTACATAAAAAAGAAAATAAAAGAACCTTTTAATGCTCTTGGGCCCTCATTCTTCCTAGGCTTGCCAGGAAGTTTGTACGAATTTGCCGTACACTCACTGAAAGCATTAGGATTACTCAGCGTTGGGCAAATACATATTTTACAGAAAGAGCAGGTGGTATTTCATATTGTGTAGGATCTTTGTATTTGGTTTTAATTTCCTGTACCTTTACTATTTCTTTCTGGTATATGTTTTTGAGGACCTCTGCATTTTTAATGATTGGACCTTTCCAAAGCTAAATATAATGCCTTTACCATCTCCTGATCTGTTTTCCATTTGATTTTAGAAATCAAACTCCTTAACATTAGCTAAGTCAAAGAATTTCTGTGCATAGACATGCATTACAAAGAACTGTGTATATATCTCATTCTTTCTGTTGTCAGCTGGACAAATTCTATTGTCTTTGTATATTTTCATTGAGCCTTGTGACAGGTAAACTCCAGCTTCACCGATAGAAGTTTAGCTGGAGTCAGGACGAAGGATAAAAGGATTTGAATGTTTAGCAGGGCTTTTTTTCTTTTCTTACCAGAAAGTAAAGTGTGAAATATGTGTTACATATCTTTAAAGATAGTTATGTGTGCATCATTCTAAAAAACATTAGTATTCATATCCATTTTAGCTTTTCCTTTTGTTCATATGTACATTGTAGTGATTATTTCTGTATTATAAGCTGCTGAGCATTTTAAAATGTAGATAGAATGATTAAGATGCAACTTAAACTACAAATTTTTATTTCTTTGAAGTGCTATACCAAAATGAAAAGTCTTGAATTTTTATGAATGTAAAAATGCTTGTATTTAAGAATATGGTGCTTGTTTTTTCACCTTTACAATAGAATTGTAATCAGTGGTATTTTTCATTACCTTAGTTCCAAATTCTGATGGAAATTACATTGCTCTTCATTCACTGTAAAATGTGCTTCACAGGATAACAGTTATGCATTTGTTCCATATTTTTTAAATAAAGCTGAGTATCACTTGTATGTAAAAAACTGGCTGGATGGCTGAGCCCAGAAAGTTTTGGTGAATGGAGTTAAATCCAGGTGGCAGATGGTCACAAGCAGTGTCCCCCAGGGCTCAGTTCTGGGGCCAGTTCTGTTTAACATCTTTATCAATGACCTGGATCGGGGGATTGAGTGCGTCCTCAGCAAGTTTGCAGGTGACACTAAGCTGGGTGGAAGTGTTGATCTGCTTGAGGGTAGGAAGGCTCTGCAGAGGGATCTCGACAGGCTGGATTGATGGGCCAAGGTCAACTGTGTGAAGTTCAAGAAGTCCAAGTGCCAGGTCCTGCACTTGTGTCACAACAACCCCATGCAGCGCTACAGGCCTGGGGAAGAGTGGCTGGAAAGCTGCCTGGTGGAA
>NW_009260268.1:6925207-6926016 GCF_000687185.1 Egretta garzetta | reverse complement strand
GCTGGAGCGTGTCCAATGAAGCTGGTGAAGGGTCTGGAGCACAAGTCTGATGAGGAGCGGCTGAGGAAACTGGGGTTGTTCAGCCTGGAGAAGAGGAGGCTGAGGGGAGACCTTATCACCCTCTACAACTACCTGAAAGGAGGCTGTAGTGAGGTGGGCGTCGGCCTCTCCTCCCAAGTAACAAGCAATAGGATGAGAGGAAATGGCCTCAGGTTGTGCCAGGGGAGGTTTCAGTTGGATATTAGGAAAAATTTCTTTACTGAAAGAGTAGTCAAGCATTGGAACAGGCTGCCCAGAGAGGTGGTGGAATCACCATCCCTGGAGATGTTCAACATGTAGATGTGGCACTTCAGGACATGGTTTAGTAGTCATGGTGGTGTTGGGTTGATGGTTGGACTTGATGATCTTGGAGGTCTTTTCCAACCTTAATAATTCTATGATTCTATACTTCATACAACAGCTCTAACTTTAACCGCTACTGTAGTTTTAGTAAACACTAAAATAATAGTGACTTGATAACCATTAGTGTGTCAGATATCTAATGTCATGACATGATACAAATCATAACTCATTTAAAATAAGTAACATGATAGCTCATATGGATTTTATAGAGGGGGAAAAAACCTAACTATGTTCTATGTTTAAATATTTTGTTTTTCCAGCGGTCTGGAGATGGGGATAGTAGCAGCAGTTGTTTCATGCTTGCTTCCAAACACTCAAGTCACTAAAATAGAGAGCAACACCCTTTGATTTGGGCATTTTGTCTTACAGTGCCAAACCAGAGATGATGTTAGGTTTGATTTCCAGAG
>NW_009260268.1:6922583-6925183 GCF_000687185.1 Egretta garzetta | reverse complement strand
GTGCTGAACTTCTGAAGCACCAAGCCTTGTTCTGGCAGCATCCAACCTCAGAGTTGGATGGACAAACTCATTGTTGTCTCCTTTTTCCCGTTTTGGGGAAAACAAAACAAAATAAAACAAAACAAATTCCTCAACTTTGAATAGCACTGTGGGTATATCAGGAGAATAAAAGTCTGATCTGGGCAATGGATAGAATCATAGAATCATAGAATCATAGAATGTTTTGGGTTGGAAGGGACCCCTAGAGGTCATCTAGTCCAACCCCCCTGCAGGAGCAGCGACACCGCTAACTAGATCAGGATAGCAATAGCCTTCACACTGAGAACCACACTCCCAGGGCAAGTTTATCATCTGGCACTGTTTTTAAAGACATTTAGGTAGTGATCTTTGTTCACAGGCTTAAGAGTAGCTATGACTTTGGGGCTTTTTTCTGATGTATGCTGCAACTCTTTTATATAATTCCTTATACAGTTTTCAAATGATTAATAATCACATTATCGTACATACACATTTACTAAGACTGATCTTGAAAATCTTGGTCCCATGAAGCAGTGGGAATATGGCCACTGATCTAAATGAGGACAAGAGTCATTCTGCGAGTATCACATTTAAAGCATCGACCTGAAAAGATGTATTTAGGCTACTCATGTGGAGAACTGGGGCCATTACATGTAGGTTTAGATTAGTTCTTCAGATGACTATGGTGAAAATATAACTAGTTTTTTGTGCATACCTATTGAAATCTAGGAAACTCATGAAATCACTTTCTTTCTTCATTGTATACCTATATAGGAAAAAGATACGGGTCAGCTTAAATATGCCTTAAAAGTTATGCAGTCTGAGTGTTATTTCCAAGTTCTCTTACCATATTTTCCAAAATACACTAATATTTGGAGCTCAGTCACCATTAGATCATTGACCTGCCCTGTGTATGAAAGGAAAAGGGAAATTTGACACAGGAAGGCATGTAAGAATTGCAGCTAGCAGTTTTGCAGATGATAGGGAAAAACCCCACTCTTCATCAGAATATTACCAATGAAAATTTGCAGTTTATATTACACAGCTTTTCTGAGTTATTGCTGAGATTCATTTCCTTTAAAACAAAGACTGATAGCCTTTTCAGAATATAATACTCGGTGGTATTCTGTTAAAAGGGGAAACAATCTTAGACTTTTAAAATACCACGTAGCAACAAAAATACCATTTTTCTTAATCTATTACAGGTAATGGACAAAATGTATAGCATATGCTGATGTATACTTGGGTCTTTGTATAAAACCCCTAAGCAGTTCTAGGCAGAACTGTAATAGGGCTGTAGAATGAAAAATAGAGACCATGAAATTTCACCATCTTAGTCCGCACCTGGGCCCTACTGGCTGCTTTACTGCTAACCAGATACCCCTGGGTGAAGTACTGGAGCAGGCTCAGGCAAGCAGGTCTCTGAACTCTGCATGCATGTGTGTTTATGAAGTCAGGGAAGCATTATATATATATGCCTTCTAATGTTTTTTTTAATGGATGCAGACAAAGCCTTCTTTTAAGATCTGTAAATGTTCTACTCTCACATCTACTACAGCCCTGGAGCTGTGGCCAGGGACACCATTCCCCATTTACTTTATCCTGATTCACATCGAGCTGTGGTCTTGTCTATTACGGGGTCTGTCTGTCACCCCTGACAGCCATTATTTTCCCCCTCCCAGTCCAGTGTCTTCACCTTTCCCTGCATCTACCTTTGTGGCCTCTCCAGTCATATTTTCCGTTCCCTTCTTCACCAAGGAAACACTCAGATTTCAAGAAATGGCTTTTGACAGCTCAGCGTGGGCATAAACATACACACAGTGAACGTCAAGTTTACCGTGTTCATCTCTTAGCAACGAAGAGATTCCTGCCCCTTCTTGATGTGCTTCATGCAGGCATCTGTCATACATGAAGACTATGTCATGGACTGTGGAGCTTCAAGTAGCAACACATAGAAACTTTTCCACTGTGAGGCAGCTTTTCCTAGGCAGGCTCTTGGGAATCTCTTTGCTGTGGCAGGCTGCAATGAGTCCAATAGTTTGACTTAAAAACGTACTTTTGCTGTCTTAGGTCAACACCGATCTGTGCCTGACGCCCATGCGTAGGATCACCTGTGGTTGATCACCTGTAACAGCTCTCACGCTCTGCTCTGCTCCCTGCTCCGCGGATCCGGCTACAGGCCCAAAAGGCAACCAACGGCTTGCACCTGAGCAAAGCCACGGATGGCAAAGGGCAGCTGTCACCGATGAGCTAATTCGAGCAATAAGCTCCCACAGGCGTCCCTAGGGCCGAGGTTATTTGGGATGCAGCTCTGTTACTGCTCTGAACATGGAGTCCTGCGTGAGTACGTTGGGCTGGTGCTGCCCAGGGTGTCGACGGCCGGAGGGACACACGACCCTGTCACCATCCTCAGCTGCCCGGTGAGGAGATGGAGCTCGGAGCCCCGCGCCGCAGAGGAAGGAGGTCAGGCCGGACCGGACACAAGAAGCCCAGGTCTTCCCCGTGTGAGCGGTGAGACGCCGCTGCAGGTGCCGTGGTGGGCAGGGGCGACCCGCTGGGGACAGCCGCCCGGCCGGGCCCGC
>NW_009260268.1:6903416-6922040 GCF_000687185.1 Egretta garzetta | reverse complement strand
GGCGGCAGCTGCCCCCCGCCGCCGTTTCGCTTTAGGGTCGACGTTTAAGTCCGCGCTTAAATCCCTGTAGCGCGGCCGGAGGAGGGTCAGGGCTGGACGTGGTGATGGGAGGGGAGAGAGAGAGGGGAAAAAAAGAAAAAAGGTTTTATGCGCAGTTGTTCGTTTGTAGGGAAGCCCAAACTTTACTCGTAACTCAGTTTCAGGTTGCGATGAAGTCTTGGTGGGGAAAGGCAAAGTTTTGACTGGGAAGCGTCATTTATAACCAATCCTTGACTTTAACATAGGCTTTAACTAGGCAAAAGAGAGGCTGTCTCCTTGCAAATGTGAATAAGCTTGCTAAAACTTATTCAGAAGAAGCAAAAAAAAAAAAAAAATTCCTTTGATTTTCACCACAGAAGGGCTTGGGGAGCAAGGCCTGTGTAGCCCATAGAAGGGCTTGTAGAGAAATAGGAGCCAGGCCCTGAGGTGCATGGTGAAAGGCAAAGAGGCCCAGGAGGTCATAAGGAAAAAATTCTTATAACACAAAAACCCCTTCACCCTGAGAGCTGTTAAGCATGGAAAGAAGCTGTCAGGGGAGGCTGTAGAGTCTCCAGCCTTTGGGATGGTTGGAGCTCAACTGGGCAAGGCTCTGAGTGACTGAACAGGGGTGGGAAGGGACTTCCAGAAGTCCTTCCCAGCCCTGTTTTTTCTTATGGCTACGTGCAAAGGAATTGCAGTCTGGATCAGTGTGGTATGGGAGAGGATTTCTGCTGAAAGATCTGGTATGTGGGCGTGCACTACCCCATCAAGAAAAGTGTTTTCTATTTGAGAAATAGACAATAAAAACACAGAATGAGAGATGAGTTGTAACTTGGGCAAAAGATTACCCAGGCCTATGTTTTTCTTAGTTTGTCTAGTCTATACTGAGGCTTGACTGGGTGCTTCACGCTATGCCATCCAGAAGCTTAGCTACAGAAGAAAGATACCTGGCATATTTAATGATAATTCCTTGATTAAAAGCTAGAGGTGTAAGTCATAACATGGATACTGTGATTTCAAAATAGCTAATTTTGAAATAATTTCAGTAAGCTAACTTAGCTTATATTGGTTTATGAACAGTGAAATGTGTCCCTCCAGATTGTCCATATGAGTGTTGATGTGTCACCCTGTACTGGCTGTATCAGTGTTTGGATGATTAACTTTTCGTTTGAAGTACCACAAACAGAGATGTGGCCAATTGATTTTGTTACATTAGTTGTGATCATAAAGACTCTTCCCTCTCATCTTAATCCTGGTGGTTAAGAATTATTCTTTATGATAACCTCATGCTCGATTTATTACTTCTTATCAGGGAAGAATTCATCAGTATTAATGAAAGGCCTTTGCTGCTGCCAAGATGTGCATAGGTGCTGTCTCAAGTCAAAACTGGATGCTTTTTAGCATTATGTGACTAATACTCATTTGGGGACTGTTGTGTGCGTAACATCTGCGAGAACAAGGGGCAGACAAACATTAAAGGTCAGGATGAGACAAATACCGTGAATCAGGAGCAAAAGCGTTGCATGGTATGTTTCTGAGATGTATTGATGCATGGTCTCCTACTTTGGCATGATGAGTTAGTAGGGACTCTGAATATGCTGTTGCAGAGGAAATGAGCACAGCCCATCTTGGAACTGATGTTAGGAGCTGATCAGAGGTGGAAAGGAGGAGTTTTCTCAATAAATATTTTTCTACTAAGTTTTTTTTTATAATAAGAAGTGAATTAAAACAATGAAGGCTCTGCGCGTAAATCTAGTGAGATGGCAAAGTATCCCAAACATGGCATATTCATGTACTTGCATAAATGGGCTAGTTGAGTTTGTTCCCTTCCCAGGGAAAGTCTTGCGGTTTGGGTAAGGAAATGGAGGTATCTGTGTGGTGGGTTCTGTGTTCTTGGAGGGATTTGGTTGTATGCCCTCTTTATCTTAGGGGATAGGCTACTGTACCAGTTAGTTTAGTTATTGGCCATACAGATACTTGATTCAGCGATGAGAGAAGGCCGGGTTGTGAGGTGCAGAAGTAGATACCTGGAGAGGCTCATAGGGGGTGTTGGGAAGGAGCGTGGTCATGGCTTGCTTGGAAACTCACCTCTTGAGGAGGTGCAGCAGAGAGGCAAAATGAGGTTTTCTGTGTAGGTAGATAAAAGCTCCTCTGATGGTGTTCCTCGAAACGCCTCTGGTGTCACCTGCAGGGAAATACAAGGTCAGACAGACAAGAGTTTCACTGTGTAGCTGGGAGTGTGGTATAGCGGGAAAGTGTTCAGACTCACTGGGAACTACAGAAATGTGGAACAGAGGGAGCTTGTACAGAGGAGAAAAACTTCATCTAGAGAAAATCAGACCTAGGCTTCTGGCACTTAAAATTGAAACGCTTTCATAGGGGAGCCTTTAACAGTTTCTTAAAGGCAGAGTGTCAGGTGTGGAAGAGCACACAGTTTGGGATGGTGCATTTCTTTGGGGTGAGGTTTTAAGAATCATGTGCCTTCGAACAGGTGTTGGGATTGAGGTTGGCAGGATGTAGTGTAATTTGAACAAATAATCCTATTTCAGTAGGGGTTGGGGGGGGGGCGG
The DNA here is from genome assembly GCF_000687185.1 of Egretta garzetta. Classification (NCBI taxonomy): domain Eukaryota; kingdom Metazoa; phylum Chordata; class Aves; order Pelecaniformes; family Ardeidae; genus Egretta; species Egretta garzetta. Next base: position 6,919,452 of record NW_009260268.1, on the reverse strand, counting down.
AAGGGTGGCTGGACCAAACCTTCTGTGCTTCTACGGAGAAATCTGGAAAGTACAACAGGGAACTGGAACGGCTGGTTTGAAATGGGAATGCTTATCCAAAAGGGCACACATTACACAGGAAAGACGAAATAGCTCAACCCAAGGGAGAAGTGGCAGTATGTGTTGAGGAAAGCTTTAATGTCAAATCTGGTTGCTGGTGGATTTTGTCAGCAAAAGTCCTTTGGGCAGCCCTGTGGAGGGTAACCAACCTGGTTACTGACCACCCAATGTGATAGAGGGGATGAATGCCCTGTTAAGGAAAATCATCAGAGAGGCAACAAGGACTGGACAGAAGAGCAAAGGGAAGAATTACTTACCCTCATGTAGGTTGGATCACACGCATTGGGGTGTGATGCCTAGTGCAATTGTTTAGATGTCACAAATGATGACTTCTTAGAGCTGCTATTCTGAGAACCCTAGAGAAAAACAGCAGTTCTTGACTTGGTCCGGAGCAGTGCTCAGGTAATTGGATTCAGATGTTGCTTTAGAACAGCCAGACTGTAGTTTTAATATTCTTGCAGGAATAATAAAAGCCAAAGAAACAACTGATGTGTTTAATTTCAGAAGGGGGAATTACATAAGATGAGAAGGCTCATTAACTCACATATGGGTTAAATATAAAAACCAGAATAAGGCAGACAAAAAGAGTTTGAGAAACAGCTTGCAAAAGGGATAAAACTGGCCATAAATCCTTTTTTTTTCTGATGTGCTGGGATGGGGCAGGGAGAGAGGGCCACAAACTTTGTAAGGCTGGTAGGAACAGGGGATAAGGAAGAAAACCTACAGCAAGTAAAACTTAAATTAAAAACTTAGTTATTTGTGTGCTCCCATGTTCACTGTGGAGGTGCTTAGGGAGGTTTTAATGGAAAAATGGGGACATGATAAGCATACTGGAAACTTTGAGTGCTCAGTAGGATGCTGCACTGTAATAGCAGGCTCAGAGGCGGAATCTTTCTCTGTGGGGAGAATCGTTAGAGGACATGTCTCGGTAATATGCCAAAAGAATTGGCTTTAGGGAAAGTCAACATGAACGGTGTTTAAGTGCCGTGATTTGGCGATGTACACCTGAGACTTAAAAGAAATTTGAGTCTGAAATCGCTGAAGTCTTAACTGGGATGTATAACCTATCACATAACTACTTCTTTCAAGGGAAATGAAAACATGCCAGTATTTTAAGGTTTTTGAGGGAGGTACAGGCAGAAAGCCAGATCCCTGTATTCTGTAAATTGAACTTGTGAATAAATAGGCATGAATTACAGAAGAGTTAGTATGGCTTTGTATGGCTGCCTTTTTTTGTTTGGGTTTGTTTTTTTTTCTCCTTGGAAGTGTGTTTTGTTTTGCAGGTCTGCTGAAGTTCTCTGAAGGACTTTATAACGTGGCTATGGATGACTTGGTTGATGTACTTGGATTCCCAAAGGCTTTTGATAAGCCTGTTGTTAAAGACTCCATGGGAACCAAGGTACTGTGAGATAAGGGAAGACCTCTCATGGAGTAATAACTAATAGAAAACAAAGTGTAGGAATTAATCTTCAGGGTTTGCAATATAGGCATAGAATTGTTTTTATCCAGTTGAATTTCACAGTGATCTTGTAAGGTACATACTTTTCAGTGTATGTATAACTGCTAAAAAGAAAGAAAAGAAAACTGACTGTAAAGAGTTGCAGAAGGATCTCTCTGTTTTGAAAGACTGGGCAGTGAAAATAGAACTTGAAAGTTTGTGTTGGTACATACAAAGTAACACAAATTATTCTAACTTCATAGAAAACCATAGATGTGTCTACTTAGGAGTTTCTAACCAGTAAGTCCTACTTAGGAAAGTGATCTTGGAGTTACACTTCATTATTCTAGAGAAAGTCAGCTCCTAATACTGCTTTCTTGAAAAGCAATCGGCTAATTAGACAGGAAAGAAGACACCGCTAAACAGGCATAACTGTGAATTGACTGCATCTTGACCCTGGCATACAGCCTGCTTTTGTCTTCTTTCCATTACTCAAATGTGATTTAACTGAACTGTTGTAAGATGCGTATTCTTTAAAAGGAACAATTAAATAGAGTAGGACCCATCAGTCCAGAAAGGATATGATTGAAGGACACTTAAGTTCTGTAAAAGTTGCAGAGAAGGTTGTTGGAGAAACAACAGATGTTTATTCACTTAACATAAAAACTAGGCAGCATCTAATAATTATGTATAGTTTGTGTAGTTTTGAAAATTGTCCAGACAAATTACTGAAGGAAAAAATCCACCAACGGCAATAAAACAATGGCAACTGTGGATCACAGATCCCTTGAGCTAAAGGTTCTTGGGAGCTATGAGACTAGTATCAAAGGAGAGGAGATGGTTGCCCTGTTCCCTAGTTGGCATCTGCTACTGGGTGGTGTCAGTGTGAAGATGTTGGCTGGGTAGACATTTGGCCTGACCCACTGTAGCCTTTCTAATGTAGTGCAGGGAAAAAGTGCTCCTGCACCAACTGTTTGCCCCTGTAATGTATGCACTGTGTCAGTTGCTCTGATAACGTGCTCTGAGCAACTAGAAAACCCCTACTTCATGGTCTTCCATGAGAGGCAGCAACCACTTCTCTGAAGCTCTCTTTTGTTATCATCATTCCCCCAAGTTTGTCAATTTTACATGGCCAGTGGCATCACAGGTGCGAAGAAAAATGGGAAGAAGTGTAAATATTTGTTTCACTCTTCCTTCCAGAAACCATAAAATGTTACTCTGTATCTTAAAATTATCTTTGGGTAAGGCATTTCTATTTGATCTCTTCAGTTCATGGCTCATTTTAAGGTGGTGAGACATCTTTGCAGTTAACTTGCAACAACCAATGCTTGTAATGTAGAACTGGGAAAAACATTTGTGTGGTAGGGGAGGGATGTACCTTAGTAACTGGATGTACCCCCCTCGAAAAATTATTCTTATTACATAAGAGTCCAAAAGAGTTCAAAATGCATTGCACAAACTAAGACAGCTGTAGCATTGCTGTCTTCCAGTTTATTTTCCAGTTGGTTTGAGACCAGAAGGTAAATGCTCCTACACAGGCAGCCTTACTCTGCATACTGAGATCAAAGTCACAGAATGGCTGAGGTTGGAAGAGTCTTCTTGGGATCATCCAGTCCAACCCCATGCTCAAGCAGAGCCATGTAGAGCCGGTTTCCTAGGACCCTGTCCAGTTGGGTTTTGAGTATCTCCATAACCTCTCTAGGCAGCCTATGCCAGTGCTTGACCACGCTCACAGTGAAAACTATTTTCTTACGTTCAGATTGAACTTCCTGGGTTTTAAATTTGTGCTCGCAAGGCTCTGTACCATTTGAAAGAGATGTGGTGTACATCAGCCTGGACTAAGAGAAGTGGAAGGCTGAAGCAGTGCATGGTGTCCAGCCAGGTTATGAGGAATGTTGCGGGAGCCATCAGTAGCAGGAGTCTGGAAGTGCTGCTGTTCACGCTACAGCCAATACCAGTTTTAGTTCATGCTAACTTAGTATGCAGCAGGGGTATTTTTAATTCCAGAGGGAGCTTGTTGATTGATTTCTACAGTAAAATATCCAAGCATTTTCATGTGGAAAAGCTGTGTTCAATGTGAATTAGCTGTCGGGCACAGTCAGTGGAGTTTTTTGTGTATGGGGACAGGAGTTTTAGGCTAATCTCACAAGAGATCTGTGCTTCCTGCTGTCAGTTAAAGTGGGAATATCTTGGTGTTTTGGTGGGGTTTTGTTTTGTTTTTTTTTTTTTTTGAGTTTCAGAAACTTCACTCTTCCTTTCTGTTTCCCTTCCTTTGTTTTTAAATGCACTTGGGCATCCCTGTTGGCTTTAGCAGGTAGTGAAATCTCTTGCTATTTACCTCTAAATAAGATTCTGTTTTCATCTGGACTGTCAAAATACATGACTGTTACAGGGAAATGATGAATTAAAAACTACCTTCAAGTGACTTTGAGTGCCATTTGTATTTTCACGGTACTTACCACAAAAGAAGAAAACCGCATCACTATCAGTATTTTATAAATCGTTATGAAGTTCCACACTTGCCAATTTTTCTTTATGTGTCTCTTACGGTGTGTGAAGAGGTTATGCAGAATTGATGGGTGTGTGACAACCTTATGAAGATGGAGAACTTGTGCAGCAGTGTGTACTAAAATGCAATGACGTGAGGTAGAAATGACAAAAGTAACTGGAGGTACTAAAGCTGCATTTCTTTCCCTTCCCATCTGTAAAGTTCTCATACCTTACATATTTGTCTGTTTATGTGAACTATAAGTATAGATTTTCCACATGTTGTTGAAAGCTCTCACTTTTCTTTTTCCCCAGGAAAATGAGTCATGCCAGAGACTTCAAAAACTTACGGAAATTAACTCTTACTTATTTTTATGAATCCTTTATAGGAAGAACAAAACTTCAGTATTTCTCTGTAATAAAAGGGAAGATTGATACTTTTTTTTTTCCTCTTCCAGGAAGGCTACCTAACTCTTTTTTTCCTAATCAGTAACATTGCCTTCTTTTCTTTATTTTACTAGTTGTTGGACAGGCTGCAAAGAGTAAGCGTCCAAAAGAACCCGGGGAAAACAAAATTAAGCCTGTCAACAAAAAAGTAAAACCCAAAACCCCCAAAATGAAGGAGAGAGAATCTACTGACTCCTCTTGGAAGTCCCAGTCCATACTGATGCAGGTGATGGATAAAGGTCGTTTCCAGAAACTGGCTGCCACTTTAAGCCTGTCTGCAGGAGAAAGCATAGAACTGCGATGTAAGGGGAGTAATGTTACTTGGAACTACCCTTCATACTTGGACACCTTTAAAGACTCCAGGCTCAGGTAAGCTGTTTTTCATTTTTGGGGGGAAAAAAAATCTAAACTTTTTTTTTCCTACCACTTTCAACACTGTTGGGTTTTTTTTTGTTTGTCTGTATACATTTTTACAATCCAGATGTTCTACCTAGTGTTTTCTAATATCAACAAAAAGGGATGAGCATCTTTCAGTTGTCACCAGTTACGTCCCTGCTATTTGCACTGTGGAATGGTCTTGTAGCATGTGAACTGGATTTCCTTCAGATGAATCTGAAATAGAACACGTGGTCCAGTGGGACACTAGTGTGCTCCAACCGCTAACAGGGAACCACATTAGAGCTAGTCTGAAGTGAAACTCTTGAAATGTGTGAATGTGGATGTCAGGTACTTGATACCGATTCTGTTGCTCTCCAGAGAGCTGTGACTGGTGGGCTGTACCACTTGCTAATGTACCTACCACCTCAGATGCTAAGGTGAATTTCCTGAGGAGGCTCAAACCCACAATCTCCCAACTAGCAAAAAAAATACACCAACTGCCATACTAAGGAGCAAGTGAGAGTAGTCTTTACTTTTTCAGTCAAAGTTTGTGCAAAAAGGAATTACAAGGTTTGTGGCATGGCGAAGTTTAATGCCTTGGGTTTAGGAAGGCTTTTTCTTTCATCTAGTGGCATCTTAATGAAAACCTCATAAATGGTTGTGAGAACAGGAGGGGAACAGAGAACTCATCCCTTTCTCTGCCCTACCAAATGAATGTCCTGTTGGTCTAGACATCTCCAAAACACCATACAAAGGTTTGCCTTCCCAGTCTTTGAGCATAGCATAGCTAAATGTAGATTAAATGTAGTAATTTAGTTCTGTATTTGAAAGAGGAGGGCCATATAAGGAGCTTAAGGATGTCTTCCACAGGCATTTTTTGTGCTGTGAGTAGTGTTTGTTTTTGCTGGCTGTTTTATGGAGATTTATGTGTCTATGAAAGACAAGTAGCGAGGAGACTGTGGAGTAATGCGCTAAGAGTGAGCTGTAAGGAGCTTTTCTTGAATTACTACATATGAGGGGCATGGAGGTGTGAGCAAAGGTATCAACTCCTATTACCCTTTTGTTCCTAAATTAAGTATAAGTGTGTATGGTCTTTGTCAATAACTGAGGTTATCTGAATCTCTGTGATCCATTTTGCTTATTAACAGGTATGATGCCACTCTAAAATCATTCGCAGTTAATTAATTTTTCAGATATATTCTTCTCCTTTCCACATCTCTTTTCAAAGAGGAAGATTGGCAGTTATATGCTGTGATCTCTAGCATATCCTTCTGAAATTTGTGAGCCAGTTCTTGAGTGTTTATTTGCTTGTCCCCTGATGGCTGAGGAGTTCAAGAATTACACCAGCTGAATAAACCTCTGTAGCTAGTGCAAGGCTGCTGTCACAGTAAGTTACAGCAGCAAGCCTATTTCTGCCAAGGGCTAATCGCAGCAATATCTCTCAAAAGATCTTGTGGGCGATTTAAACAACTACTGTGTTTTTCTTTTGCAAGAAATAATGATTTATCTGGATTTATTCCAGTAGGTGGCGTTTATCAACTGCAATACAGACCTGGCCTTCCATCAAGCCAAAGCTGAATGTGCACGATAGCATCAACAGGGAGCGTGTGTGTGTCTGGTGGTGGCTGTCGTTTTCAAGTGTATCTTATGTTTTGTGCATTTGCAAATAGGTTGCTGGCATGATTTGGTCCTGTAGGCCTCCAGGTCATGTTATCTGAGTATTAGCATCTATCATTGAAAAAGGCAAGACAAGTATTCACAGTTTTTGGAGAGGAATCTGGATGCTGCTTCATTATTTGTTTGACTGTCTGTTCCTGTCTTGCAAAATTAAGTACTTTTCTATGATGTGCATGGGACAAAATACAAGAATTTGGGGAAGATATGTATTTCCTAATCATGTAATTTGGTATTTTGTAGTTTGGGATTCTGTTGCCTCAGCAATTTACCTTTCTGTTCTCACTCAAGTTCACAGTATTTGTAATATTTTAACCATAATAACAAAAGCTAATAATGTCACACAAAGTAAATACTATAAGATGTTTTAGCTGGGTTGGATATAACTTGCCTAAATATTTATTTTCTTTTGGAAGTGTGGTAAGCTTATATTTAAGGGTCTGTATAAAAATATGGTGATCTTTTCTTTAGAAAAAATGATTTTTGAAGTAAGTTATTGCAGTAATAAGGCTGAGCTAGACTGAATCAACAATTTTCAATGTAAGCCGAAGATCCTGTAATTAACTAGAGAAATCAAAAGCATATATTAGTAGAGTCATGGAATAGTAATAATTATGGAGACTTTGACCACAGAATCTTGTGCAGTTATATTTTCATCACATTTTTAGCACGACTTTTGGTAATTATCGCAAGATCTTTCTGTAGTGAAACAAAGGCTGCTTATAGAATGTGAAGTATGGAACTTATATCCATAGTTTTAGAACACTTTGAATTTAACTGGAAATACCATGAAGCTAGTATGCTGTTTAGTTAGCTCAGTTGGTAGTGTTAGTAAGTGAACTGTCATCAGAAAAGGTTATTAATAATGTTACCCTCTTTCAAGAGGAGCTTAGATCTTCCTCTCTGCGTACAAAAGACCGAGCGCCAACTACAATAGGCAATTTTTTAAATTTCGCAGATATATTACACTGATTATTTTAAAACAAAATGCTGAGTATAGGGCAAAGGGGGGGAAAATCAGAAAAATTGTTAGCAAATAACCTACAGCAAAACCTGTTTAATCATCTGAATAGATACATGTTCAGTATCTTCTAACACATTTTGAGCACTTAAATACCAAGTATAAGGTAATCCCTTTGTTACCAATTAGTGAGGTGTGGAGTGAAACTCAAGCTAATTTAACTAGGTTGGGCTTTTTTTACCTTGGATTTCCATGCTGGTCTTGCTGGAGTTTGGGCACTGGTGCAAACCAGCGTTGGTGGCGGCAGCAGTAGAGGCGGAAGGGGCCGGGGTCTGAGGAGGTAATGGGAAGTGAAGGAGGAGTGGGTTGCCAGGCGTGGAGGATAAGTGAGGAAGAGAGGCAATGACCATGAGGTCCATGCAATTGCTGGTGACTAATGACTACAATTTTTTTTTGTTTGTACGTCCCTACAGTGACAGATGCTCAGGCATCCAGTTCCTGTTTTTTCTTTAAATAAAGGGAGGGATGTACAAATTCACCTGGTCTGTTGGGAATTTTAACAGTAAGCATGGTGGTTTATGTCTCCTGGGAACTGCTACCATCCTCTAACTCTAGCTGCTACAAGAGGCGGCTTTGAGAGGACCCTGGCATCTAACCAAATTGCAACTACAGGAGGCAGAAGAGACCTCAAGGCAGTGAGGGCATTTGTAGCTCAGTTGGTCAGACGGCTTGTTAACAGCAGAGGTCCAGGGCAGGAGCTGACGCTGAAGATGCATGCTCACTGCGTTCTGTTTCCTGTCTGTAGTTCTGGGAGAAGGAGGTGGTTTGGTTTGCAACTAGTTAAATTTAACATCCACATAATGTATTTCCTATGGGTGGTTGCAAAAAGTAGTAGGGATAAAAGCCAGATGTTTTGTCTCCATGCCATGCTTATCATATTTTTAACTTGTCCAAGTGGTAAGGAGAATACAGCAGAGCCTGGAGGACGCTATGGCTTTTCTAAGACAGAAGAGATCATAAGTAAAAAGCCATTTCTGTAGGATTAGTGGCTATGTTTTCTTTGAGTTTGTCTTTGTATGTATACTTTACAATCTGGTAAATAAAATATTTTTGTGTGCTGTATTAGAGAATCTCAGTTTTTAATAGGTCTGTAGCTGTTAACATATGCTAAAATTATTGTATGAGGGGAGGGAAAGATGCTGAGTGAGAGGAGGAGGACTCTTTGGCTGTTTCTTGTTGAGCCAGAGGAGAGAACCTCTTTCCACTATCCTAACTGGAATAACTAACAGTACACACTGAAATGATTTAATTAACTTCAGAAACTCTAGCATGCAATGCAACTCTGTGGGGAAAGCTAGAATCATGCAAACTTGGATCCCAAGTTAAGGGGACACACCAGCTTGCTTCAGGACTGGCTTATTATCTGTAATGCTCTCTTGCATTGTTCAGCACAAATACACCCTGTAGATAACTTTTTGTCTGAAAGTCTTGTGTACTGGCTGAACTGGCCAAAACTCTTGGCAGTGTTAACGGTCAAAGGCAGCTCGTGCACCTCTAGAACAGAAGGGCTGGGTTGCTGTTTTGTAAGTCTGTGCATATCAGATTAACGACTGTAGGCTCACCCAGAAACTGGATCTACAATGTGTGAGAAGGATCAAAAACTGAAAAGGATGAAAGAAAAATAAGGGCAAGCACATTTTCCCTTTCTTATGCTTTATAGCAAGAAGCTGCTCTAGATGAAGGCAGTCTAACTTCATGTGGACTCTGCTCTGCCTGACTTGGAGCATGGGTCTCTCACTTGCTGGAGACGGGCTGTATTTATCACAGAACTTCATCTGATAAATAAACTCACATGAAATGGAACTACTCCAGCGGAAGAAGCTGGGGCAAAGAGCTGGGTAGGCATCACATACAGATTTGTGCGTGCGTGTGTGCATGGACAGGAACGCTCTCACAAGTATTGAGGAAACTCTATGTTGTAGAGGGCAAAATAAGACTGCTTTCAATGGATGCGGGCTCCCGCTGGCTCAGTGGGACATCAGCTCTGCTCATGTGTATAACTGAATTTTATTTTGTTCTGTGTGCTCTGAAGTCTGAAAGCTAGGGATTTTTTTCTTGTGTTAAACAGTAAGATCGTATGCTCCCCTCCTAGTGAGCTTGTGTTTGAGATAAGCTCTCTTTTGTCAGTGTGAATGCAGCTGCTTGAGGTGTGTTTGCTAGATGCTCTTTGAGTCATGCTATGTATGCTGTCTTTCTGTCTTTTTATAAGCTTCTGAACTTGGCATGGGTTTTTTGGCAGTCTTGAACTTCAAGTAACTAAAGCTGAAAAAGATGAATGTATGGAATAAGGTTTTGGAGTAGTTTTCTAGTTTCTTTAAACAGTCTTGAAATGTTTGAATATACAACATTTTTACTTTGTGATATGTAGAGCACAGCAAAGTTTCAGCTTTTGAGTCAGATTGTCCAGCATCTAAAATACTAATGAAATAAAAGTTACCCTGGAAATACTGGTCAGCTGCAGATTTTGCCAATTATAATTTACTTTATATGGCCTGTTTTATCTGCTTAATATGGTCATGTCACAAGTTTCAACACTTCCACTCTCAGTTGCCAGGTTTTGTTAGTGCATGTTTGTGGATGACTACCTCGCTAGGCTATTTCCATTGGATAGCTTGTTCTCAGTTAAGTAGAACACACTGTACAATAATTAATTAACTCTGACCTTATTTTTCTGTCTGTTGGGATTTCGAGCTATAGTTCAGTGTCTACACTAATGGATGGAGGCAAAAATGTTCTGACATAATGGTTTCTCTGTAATGTTGACATTTAGTACCGGATACTTGCAAAACATTTTATGCTGATGGAGTCATGTAGCCTATGAAATGTGAATTGTGAAACTAAATAATAAAATAATAACACAGACCGGGCCATGTTTTGGATTTCTCTTTTCTTCCTGTTGGTTAGGATATGCAACAGGATCTCTGGCACAAATAGGAATCTCTCAAAGCTTATCCAAAAATGGAAGATAATTTATAATGTAAGGTAGAGTATTTATTAAATTAAAACGCTACTACTCCATAATTACATGATTCCAAAAAGTGGAGTCAGATGAGGCTGTGTAGGACAAGCACGTTAGCGGTTAGGAAATGTGATTTGCCTCTCTCCTTAAGCAGGCCTCAGAACTGCCCTGTGGTGGATGAGCGCACTGATGGTGTCTGAGGGCTCGAATGGAAAAGAGAATTCTCCGTTAGCCCAGTTTGGGTTGCATGTCTGGTATGGCTTTAATTTCTAAGCTACCGGTCTTGGCTGGAGGCTGAACGTTAGGTTACGTGAATCGTTTCTTACGATTGCTGGTAGTAGTGCAAACTGCTGGCAGAACACCTAGGGAGGCAGAAATTTTGGGAGGTGCATGTGACTGGAAGTAGCAGCCTCCCTGTTCAAGCAGTTATTCTGCCTGCAACGGAGACTTAAGCAAAACAGAGAGCATTTAGAGCATGCAGGAGAGTCTGTAGTACCGCTGTTACGCAGTGACAAGGTGTTTTAGAGGGTAAGAATTTCTTCAAAGCATGCTAACCCCAGAAATAAATGATTCAGTCAGACATCTGCCTTGCAGAATAACTGCCATGTTAATAAGAAATAGGAGGATAATAAATATTCAGAGAACCCACAGTTGAATAAGAGTATGGGAGCTGTTCAGACTTCATGCAAGCTGTGTATTTGTCCAGACGTCATTTGAAATGCTGAAAAGAAGTTTGCTGTCAAATGCTTGAAACTGGGAAAATACCTCCTGATGTGGTTGGAACAGAAATGACCTTGTAACTCAGTGTCTCGCAAAGGAAAGCGGAAAACCTTCATGTTCTCGATGTGCTACTGTGTAAAAGCAGGTGATTGAAAATAACGTTTTTAAGGGTCGGAGCAGCAGTGGAGTGCATCAGCACTGCCACACAGCTGTCCTGACAGGGTTCTCTGAGAGCTAGTACTGTTGGATCATTGCTTTTGCAGTCCATCAAAAGGCAATACAGCAGACTGCCAACTACAACACTGTCTGTCTCCACGGAAGAGCCAGGAAAGCAAACATTAAAAAATAAAAAAAACCAAAAACCAAACAGGATGAGATTGTAGCTTCTGAATTTCATAGATAGGACCTTTGACCCTTAGAAATATTGTCAGTATCTACATATTTGTAAATACTTGCACATTTACAAATGCCAATCCACTGAGAGATGTATCTGGGAAGTTTGGGAGGAGAAAAAAAAAAGCAAATCAAGTCTGAAATAATCGTATAGGCTGAATTTTGTGTAGTTACGTGCTGATGCTGCCAGTACGCCCCCCCAGCAGTTCTCAGGGTCATGCTCTGAAATAGCCCAGGGGTGACAAGGAAACTCCAGCGAGAGGATGCCAGTGAGGTGGCTTAAGGCAGAGGCGTAGGCAATGCAAAATGACATACTTGCAGAACAAATCCAAGCTGAGATAGAAGCTCTTTATGATGGCATTTGCAAGTGGAAACTTGGACCTGTATGGTAAAGATGAGAAAGCGTTCACACTGAAAGCAGGCATAAATCATCAAACAAACTCTTATTAAAGTACCTGCTACTTACTACTCCTTAATTATCTTTGTCATATACTATTGAAGCAGTGCTACAGTTAATGGTACGAAAAAAGGGCCGAGATGCATGAAAATATGGGATATACATGGACAAACTGAGACAAAACATAGATGAACTCATTGCCTACAGCAGTCACAGCCTAGTTTCAAAATGGGGACTGAAAGGAATCCAGGAATGAACCATTCAAGACAAAAGCTTGCCAGTATTCGTGTGTAGTTGAGATCAATGAAACTACTTATGTAAGCAGGTCTTTGCTGGAGCAAAAGCTGAAGTTGCAACATTGCTCTGAAAGTGAAAGGTGGGTCAGTTGCAGAGTAGGAATGAAAAAATCAAAAGTGGAAGTGAGCAGACAGAAATGTACAAGGAAATACATCTGTGTTTGTCTGTGCCTTTTGTTTTTTGTCTCCCCAGCATAAAGCAGCTTGACAGGTACAGTCAGCTGATCCTTGCAAACTCCACTGCAGCGGACACCGGTGAATATAGCTGCTGGCTTCAGCTGTGCAATGGTAACAAATGCAGGAAGGATGAGACTAAAACAGGTTCAACGTACATCTTTTTCACAGGTAATTAACTCACTGGGGGATTATTAATGGAAATATATTTGCTAGTAAGACAGGAATAAAGCTACATCAGCAGTTTCACTGTCAAGATTTTTCTTGCACAATTTTCATCTTTTATAGTGGATGTTAAGGAAGGCAGTGCTGGTGAGCAGAAAATTACTTGCTTAGTGTGATTTACGAGTCCGTTTTCTCTATAGGTTATGCTAAGTGTGTACCCCAAATAACGCACAATGCAATGGAAAGCAAATATCTTTGAAAATACTAGCACACGCTCTGAGGATCTTCTACAAAATTAATAAAAAAAGATTAATTTTTGAAAATATGTCTGGATAAAGAAAATAAATTTGTGCAGAAGATTCATTTTGTCATGGCATTCTGATGACCACATGGACTCTTCCTCCTCTCCAATTCCCTCTCTCTGCCCCCCCACCCCCACCCTGCTACCTGCACTGACTTAAAAATCTTGACCTTGATCTGGTAAGGCCACAATTTCTCCCAGGAGCCTATACAGCATGTCGAGAGGCAAAACACTCTTAAGTACATGTGTTGTCCCACAGAGCTTGAGGTTGACTGTAGCCCTAACACTGCATGGGTAGGGTTGTAGTGGGTAATTGTGCACAGTTTACTGCACTTGGTACAACAGAGCTGAAATCAAATGGTTAATTTGTTTTTCTCATGGAGAACATTCTGACTGGGAAAACAACCTTTGCTGCCTGATTAGAGCTGGAGCATTCTTGGCTAGCAAATATTTCAGTACAAAATCCTAAGATAGGATTGTTTGCGATATATTGTGGAGTTAAATTAGACCATGAGACTGCGCAGAAGCCACTTATCAGAATTGCCTCATGTTCTGAGGATACATTCCTGTAGAAAGGCTGGAATAAACTTTTCAGTCAAGTTGCTATGCAAATGCTTGTGCTAGAAGGAGGAATTTCAGCTTTATATTTCTAAGCAGCATGCCAAATATGGAAATACTCTTTAACTGTCATTCTAAAAGCACTAGATATTTCAGCTGCTTAGAGCAGTAAATCAAATATTTTGCCTAAAATTGTATATGTAAAAAGGCTGTAGCTCTCTTTCTAGTAATGCTTATCTTATCAGTGGTGGTGGGTTTTTTATGTGTGTTACCCTTTCAAAGCGGGGGAGTGAACAGAATTAGATCCAGATGATTGAAAAGGAATTCCAAAGATTTTCTTAAGGTTAAAAAAATCTGATTACAGTGAAGAATACTTTATTTTTCTTTTCGATTTAATGTTTTTAATGCCAGCTATGTAAGTATATACTTACAGGTTAGAAAAGCTGGGGTTTTTTTCTTTTGTGTGTATTTAAAGCAAAAAGCTTTGGGTTAATTGTTAATGTTGCTCATAGCAATTTTCTCTGGTCGTATGTGCTTTCTCTTCTTTCTGTCAAACCAAGATGTAAATATTATTCTAACTACGTTAACTCTTCTGCACAGATAAAGAGGAACTTTTTGTACCTACTCCCAGTTATTTTGAGATTGTCTACCTGAACCCAGATAAACCTGCAGTCATCCCGTGCCGTGTTACTACGCCTTCAGCAAAAGTAACTCTACACAGGGAATTTCCTGCAGAAGAAATTGAAACAGATGGAACTGATATTATTTATGATGTGAAGAAGGGTTTTGTCTACCAGCACCCTACTTCTGATCATAAAGGTATTGTCTACTGCAAAGCAGAGTCACAGGGAGCACCTCAGATCTCCATCAAGTATCACCTACTGTATGTGGAAGGTAAGGTGGAGTTTTCTAAATGCTCACGTCGCCTCTTGTTTCTTCTGCTGACACTGTTTAGAAAAAAATCTTTAAAAAAAAAAAGTAAAATAAGTAATGTAATTATGGAGTTTTAAAGTCTCGATCAGAAGTATATGTGATAAAACTTCATAGGTTTAAGTTCTGGCAGTTTCCCAGTGTAGAGAGGAAAGTTGCCAGTGTACATCACTTACCTGTTGCATTAAGCAAACTGAGGCAAAAATTGACTCTTAAGTTTTATCAGTGTATTTAATTTCAGAAACTAATTTTCTGCTTCCAAACACTGTCTTTCTATCAGTTCCCAAGGGCCCGCCCTCAACCACAATTGCGGCGTCATCCAATAGAGCAGCAGTCAGTGACAGCGTGCATGTGATCTGCACTGTCCTCGGGGAGCCAGACGTAGATGTGAACTTCAGGTGGCAGTACCCAGGGCAACAGGTAAGAGATGCATGCCCTGGCTGAAACGCCTTGTTCTTCATACAGGCAATGCTTTGAATGCCAGTCAGTGTCTCGATTTGTTCAGATTGTGGTGTCTGCCTCTTGCTAGCTCAGGCATGCTGGCAGGAGGAGGCAGCACGTCCCTTTTGAATTTCTGCCCATCTTTCCCTGAGAGCCTAGAAGTAGCACAGGAATAAAGCTGGAGAGCTTTACCCATGTTAGCAAAAAATCAAGCTCAGCAAAGCTTACTCCTCCCTCAGGTTTCCATTCCAGAGGCACTTGGCCTCTGGCAGCATTTACAAAGAAAAGCCTCAGACAGGGTCAAAGCCAGCCAGCGTCAGGAAGCTATTCTAGGGCAAGCCACAAAGCCTCACTGATGCCTCTGCATTTGATATCCCTTCCATCTCTGTGGCTCGGGCACATGAATCACCGCAGCACAGAATCTTCAAGCTTAATTGTTGCCCATATCCACAAGCACAGAAATCTGCTTCTTCCGAGCCTCATCTGAAAGAATCCACTGGAAATGTCCAGTGAATCCTAGAACTTTGGTCCTTTTTCTTGCATGAAATAAGGTCCAGCATCATTGATGGTCTCTCTTCTCCCTCTACCCACCCTGACCGGTTACAGTAGGGACTTATTTCTTAACCAGCCTCATCTCTACTGCTGTTTATCCTGAGCAGGCTAGGAGCATGGGAAGGACTGCTGGAAGATGGAACCCTTCACCATAGGAAAGGGATCCCCTAGGATTTGCATTGTATTCCATTTGCCAGCCCTCCTGGTGTTGGGCTGTCAAAGAAGGATGCAGAGATTGCTAATAAGATACTTGTATCAGCACTGGTCTCCCTGAGCCAGCATAGAATTAAGTAATTTAACGGCAGAGGTAATTGCTTAAGTAAGCGATTGGAGTTCAGTGCTTACTAGGCTTTAGAAAATCGAATCTAAAGCCCCATAAATTTGCTGTAGCCATTAAGATAGGGACTGTAGCTCTCTGCTGTCTTGGGAAGGTGCGTGCCTTTTCAGGGGAAAAAATACTGAGAGCTCAAGTGAGCACAAAAGGGATTTGAACTCCTGGTGAGGGCACTAGGCATGTAGAACCAGGTTTCTAGTCCTTGTTTAGATGTTAGTTCATTCTTTTGCTTCCCCCTCTCCCCTCCACCTCTTTTTTTCTTTTTTCTTTTT
>NW_009260268.1:6901003-6903370 GCF_000687185.1 Egretta garzetta | reverse complement strand
CTGAGAGTTTGTGAGAAGTCACCAACTTCTCTTCCCTGCCCTGTCCTGGCTGTTAAATAAGGCATTTAGTGAGGGGCTTGGTGCTGATAGCATGAATTAGGTGATCTGAAGAGTAACCACTAGATGGAGCATTGGAAGAGTTTGGCAGAATTCCTGCTTCTGGTGTTCACTTGAAGTTGGGAAGGAAAGGGGTAGATGTCTGAAAGAGCAGAGAAACTTGCTGCTGTCAGTGAAGTAAGAAGTAAAATGCTTGGGAAAACTGAAGGGCCTCCAGGTTTGGGGAGCTGCAGAGCAATAGCAGTTTTTGAGTTAAATGCCGAATGTCTTCCTCTGAATTTAGCTTTTGGCATTACTTTGAGTGAGATGCATCAACAAATGTGTCTCTGTCCTTCAAGGTGGGGCTTTAATGCTGACAGTCTTACAGTGATTCACACTCTTGCGTGGGGAAGAAATGTCCCTGCTGATCACATCAGCTTTGTTGATATGGTTTCTGTGTGGGTTTTTTTTCTCTTTTTTTTTAGCTTCCCTTGATACCTTTTTATTGGACTGCAGTTACTGGCTATACAAACCCCAGTTTTATGTCTTTTGTAACTAACTGCAATTGCTAAGAACAGGCAATTGAAGGAATTAAATTCTAGACTCAGCCTGGCCTTGCAAAACTCTGTATCTTATTAGTGTCCACCCCTTGCTACTTTCACATCTTCCAGAGCTGAATGGGTGCCCGGGCCTGGTTGCTTCCAGTGGTCTTACAGCGCCTGATGCAGCTCTGGCACGCTCACTGCAGCTACGCCTCTCTAGCACTGATTGAATATAAACATCTGAACTCCAAATTGTTGCCCTTGTTTGCTGTGGGGTTGTGGATGCAGCACAGGGTGCACAGGTGCTGGCAACAGAGGGCTGCACCCACCTACGGGGGTTGAGAGAGAGACTTTGGCCCGTGGCCTGCATCTGCCCTGGAAAAGGGCTGATGTGCTTATCCACTGGAGTAAACAGTCTCAGCTCTAGCTGTGCCTGGGGACAGGGAGGGAAGAGTTGTGCTTGGGTTTCTGCCCCAACAAAATGATGAAGTAAATGTCAAAAGTCAAAACACTGTATGCTTGTTGGAGACTTAACATTTATTAAGGAAGCCTTCATGTGCTGCGAAGGAAAAAGGTGGGGGGGTAGGGGGAGAAGAGAGAGGCCCATCAGTGGTGCTGGTCAGATGCACCTTCTTTTGTGCAATAAAAAGGACTGACAAAGTTCTGATTTTCACTGGATGTTTTCATTCGCTGCTGCTGCTTTCAATGCAGGGAGATCAGTGATAGCTTTTGTTCCCCACCACCACCCCACCCAGCACTTGGGCTGTCACCTACCACTTGATCCCTGAGCAGAAGCAACACTTTAATCCCTGCTTGCTCCTAGGTGCATTGCATTGGAGCGACCCTCATCTCATCTCTGGAGTCACTACCCTCTCCCTCTTACCTTTTTTCACTTGGTTAGGTGCTTTTGGTGGTTTGGGGTTGTTTTTGTTTTTTTTTTTTCCCCCTTGCCACTCCCTGACAATTGCATTTGCTCATTCACCTGCTGTGAGTGCATACTGATCCACTCCTTAATATGATTCCCTGAAACTAGCTTCAAAGCAGAAGGCAATTAGTTTGAGAAACTGGGCTAGCAGGAGCCCAGCCAGGCAAATAGCATCTGCCTTATATGGCCGTTACCTGCACTTTCAGTAGGGCCAGGGAAGTTTCACTTGCTATATTTAACTTAGGCTCGACTGAAGTGTGCAGTAGTACTTGATTGTAGGTAGCGCTTGATTTTCAGGCTGGGAAGAAGAGGTAGAGCTCCGCTAAGTGGCTTGATTCCTTCTAAAGAATTAAGAATTGTCTAGATGTAATCTGTATCATTACTAGTTTTTCAGAAAAGTTCCCTCTAGCTGTAAGTGCCTGCCCTTTCCTAGGCATTCCCTGACTGCACTGCTTCCCTAAGCTTCAGGAAGATGGGCAGCTGTACCGGCCATTTTGCACGTGTGAGATTGTAGCTTTTGCTCTAGATAAGCATCTAACTTAACTTATCCTTTTGCTACTATTAGCTTAAACCTCATAGCATTCATATTGGTAACTGGCTAATCCGTCTGTTTCATGAAGCAAGGGGAGATGGTTTCCCAGCAGAGAGAGAGAGACACCTCTCTGTCTCTCTTCCCGGTTTTATCCAGGTTACCGGTCTAGCACAAGCCAACGTGATTAAAGCTGCTGACTAGCGTGATGGATTTTGGAAGGAAAGAGACTGCCTTAGTCTACCTTTGGGCCAGTTGCTCTTATCAAGTCCTTTGCAAATTTCTGAGGTGCCAGGGAGTGTGACCTGATAAAACAGTCCATCAGAGAGTTCTCT
>NW_009260268.1:6878315-6900980 GCF_000687185.1 Egretta garzetta | reverse complement strand
AGAGCCTGTTACAAATATACCACCACCACAATCTAAACCCCATCTTTCTTAGCATCCTTGTTTGTATTTTTGAAGTTACATGTGCATTTTAGAAAGCATAACGTGAGGATTAATTTAGAAGCATTTGTGAATTGTTACCGTTTGCGTGTCTATTATCTAATACGTAGTTTCTGAAACTAGAGGAGGAGGAATTGGTTTGCAACACACTATTTAAAGCTCTTCTCTGTGCTAAACGAGAACTTGGTCAACTAACTCGTGCCACTGTTGCCTTCCTTTTTTGAGACGTGCTGAATGTCTGACAATAAGCGCACATGTCTATCCTGCCATCTCCCCCAGGATACTGCACCTGGTTGATCAAGTACCCAAATGCAACCTTAGTAAGGGGCCCACAGCTGCAACTCAGTTCAGTTCAACTCTAGGCAGAGCTTTGGCAGCCCGTCACTAACCCACAGATACACAGTACCTGCACTTAGAGGGGAAGAGCCGTTGTAGTAGCCTTATTTATTTGGCATAACTTAGTGGTAAGTCAGTATTTAACACAGGGCGTTGCTGCTTCTGCCAGGCACCTTCAGTTTACTCACTTAGGGCTGACTTTTGGATATAGGCTCTTGCTTCAGGGTTTGGATCTTCAGGGTAGTGTCACTAAATGTGCTTTGCAGAGTCACGTATTTTCTTATGTGAGTGGTTTGTTTTGGTTTTTTATCTATCTTTCAAACAGTCTGAGAGGCCTGCAATTATCCAAAACTTCTGGCGATTGATCAACAGAGGGATTGGACATACCACAAGAATGTCAAAGAGCGTTCTCGTTGTTGAGGATTTTGAAGCCGGAGATGCTGGAAACTACATTTGTATAGCTCAGAACCTACAAGGAGAAACAACAGTTGCTACTAAAGTTGAACTAAACTGACAGGAGAGGCTTCTGGACATAGAATGAACTGTATGTTATTTGACATTATAGCCATTTATTTTCTTTATTAATGTTTAAATGAAGCTTTCTCTATCGCTGTTCGTCTTCACATGTCAGTGCATTCCATATTCACTAGCTTGGCAGGCCAAAACAGAGTTCCCTATGCCCAGCAGTAGTCAGCTGTGAGTTAGTAGAACTACTATGAAGCATTAAAAGTTTAAGCCTGAACATGCATAGGGCTTATTTATATTTAGGAATAGGTGCTCTTGGGTTTTCCTTTGCATATGGTCCTTTTCCTCAAACTCTTCTGTAAGGTTAACCTGCCTTATAGTTTGTGCATATGAGAACTGAGATGATATTAAATATCCTCAAAAATCCACTGAGCAGGTGGATTTCCTCTGGTGCTGTGCAATTTTGAAGTTGAGAGTACTGTACCTTTGGTTGGTTTAAACCAACAACAAAAAGCCCCCCCAAAGCTTGTTACAGAATTAGCTGATAGCAAATGTTTATTTTGCAAGAATTAAATTTCTGAACATTATAAAAACATAAATGTGTGTGTGGGCTCATTTCATATGTATAAAAGATATAATCACACAAATAAAATTCTCACTCCTGAGTTAGATTAATACCAAATATATATTAAGGTGCTAGAGGGTGTCTCCAGAGACTTGTAAGTGGTTGGATATGTTGGATTTTCCTTCTGGTTTTGCGTTCTTACCTTATAATCTGTAGCTTGCTTAAGAGTTCACTCCTTCAATAGATGCATGGTGTTAAGTTTACTAAATTATGTAGCAAATTATGTTTGCTAAAGGTTAAAACTTGCATTTAGTTATATTTACATTACATTTACAGAAGAAAACCCAACTGTAACCTTAGAATAACGTTTGATTTTACAGCAGAATCTCTCCTCTGGTTGATAGCAAGTTCAGCTCAATTGTATTAATTTACTTAGGAGAAAAGGAAAGATGTTTCATTTACACAGACCTGTATCTGGATAGATAAGCAACTGCTGCTCTCAGCCTGGGTTTAGTCACGAATACAAAAGAGACTTTCCAGAGGAAGATTAAGAACTTGGTAACAACGTTGTTGGACGTTTTGGTGATGTTTTTTTCTTCCTAGCCTCAAGCACAGAATCCATGCAAGCTAGAACTTCCAATACAAAACTACTCAGTAGTGTAACCGTGTGACAAAAAAAAAAAAGTCTTAATGCAAGCCCTTTTATTTTACAAGGCAAGTGAAACCCAGCTTATCCTGGGCATACAAGGACCCAAACCAGGAATTGGTCCCTGGCTCCCACGCTTCAATGTGGCTCAGCCTGCATTTGACTAAAGCTGCCTTCTGGTGAAGGCTTGAAGCAAGCCCTTTGCTCCAGGTAGTTCAAGCCCTTGAGCACTGTACTCTTTTGAGTAGTGCTAGCAAGTAAGTACTAATGCTTCTCAGTCACATCATTAACCTGATTATTAGCATAGCTAATGAAATCATTATACAAGCTTGCTGAAAGTTTTTTTCCTTCAGCATGCAGGAACCTAAACCAATGTAACCAATGTGATAAACGCCCATGGTGAAGACTGAAAAGGCTCTATGCATGTCTCATGAAATATGTGTCATGTGGATGTGGAATGCTCCCCAGGTGCCTGCGGAATGCTCCCCAGGTGCCTGCAATATTGTTGGCCTCTGGAAAGAAGGTGACAAAGAAAAAATTAAATATAGCAAGCAACAGGATCAACTTCGAGGGTGTAAGAGGCAGTCCCTTGTTAATTTTCTCTCTGATTGCTATTAAAAGGTATCAAGAATATCACACTGTTACCCAACTGACTAAACAGCTGTTACACAATTTGATAGTAATACCTAAAAGTGTTTTTTCTACCTTTTTTTTCTCTTTTAAGGCAAGACTTCAATCTGACCAAAGTAACTTGAACAGTCCCAGAGCTTCTGGAGGAGGCTGTGCAACATGTTCATTCATTTATCAGAGCAATGTATTTCCCTTTGAACTACAGGAGCAGTGCCAACTTCTTAAATTTCAAAGTGCTTTTGAGCCCTTGACAACTGATTCCCTTTAAAGTATCTAGCAAGTGGGAGATAAGTGTCACCTGCTCAGACTTGCTCATCAGCACAGCAGTTCCTGTGGTAGCATCACTTCCCTTGGTGACAGTTTGGCAGGAGAGGAAAAGACAGACGATGTAAATCCATTGCTGCATCACTGCTCGCGTGGTCTCCCTCAGGTTTAATAGTTACATGTATTGATCACGTGCAGTTCTCAAGACTGGTTGTAACTACAGCAGCAGTGCCTTTAAGGAAGAATTTTTGGTGGTGTTTTCCCCCCCCGCCCTGCAAACATGAAGATAATTCTCATCATTGTAAACTAGGAGAATTATTTCCCTATATATTTTGCATAGTTCTTACTTTACTAAAAGCCTCCTGGGCAGGCCTGATTCTTTGATGCAATTACACGTTTCCACACAAACAGTGACACAGGGGAAGAGGATGAAGCCCAGGGAATGAAATTTAAGTGACTTGTCAAAGCCACGTGCCTAAGCCTGCCAGTGGTGGTGGTTGTCTCCGTACCTCAGTCACCACTCGGCTAAGGCAACAGCAAGGGACAGAAGGTATTCACTTCTTAAGGGTTCAACGATTATTCCAACTTTCAGATGACCTTTTTAATTCCAGCTCAGCCCTGAATGATTTCCTGGTGGCCAGGCAACTACAGTTTTAAAGATCAGTGGTTACTTACTGTCTAGAAGGAATTTCCTGCACGGTTTGCGCGATACCAGTTTACAGGCAAGTGTCTTTGGTGTTTGTAGTAAGAAACTTCAAGTCTTCAGTTAGCACAAGGGAATGATTCGCCTCAAATTTTACAGCCAGTAATAGTGCAACGTACAGAGACCTTTAGAGAAAAGTACTGATGGGAGGTAAACCACATTATGAATAGTTTGAATAGCAAACTGTTTAGTACAGATATGCCACAGTAACTTCCTTTGAAACATCTCATGAGAGTAGGAACTACTAGTTAAGGTTGAATATTTGAAGAAAATCATTTAATTGCTTGAGTAGCACTAGGCCTTTGTCATGCCTTTACAGTGAGCAGGTTTCTAGCTCTTCCTGAAGGAAACTTATTACCAAAAAAATAGGTAAAAAAGCTAGTGGATCAAAGCAAGCCTTTGTTGACACATGGTTTTCAGGTTAAAGCTTGAAATATTAATACTCAGAGAAAAATATTGAAACAGTGCTTACAGATGAACAGAATTAAATTCTTTTGAACCGACACGACAAACACTAAACAGTTATTTCTGTAGCCTGATTCCTATATACAAGGATTCTTCATTTCTTTGTATAAAAGCATTAAAGATTCCACTTGCAAGAAGTATAGAGGTGAGGAGTCTCCTGTATTGTGGAAGGAAACTATCGACAAATTAACAGTCTCCATACTTACTTTTCTGTAGTGGTAGCCTGGAGGAGCTTTCCCTTTCTCTGTTACGGGAAGGGGTACCCTATAGTTGATCATCAAACATTTGTACGCACTCTTCTTGCATTTTTTATTTGAGGCACTAACATTGCAACTAAGATAACAAAGTTCTTACCAGGGGTGAGGCAGCTCTTCTTGTGACTTGATCTGTTAGATTGCTTAACTCCATGTGGCTTTTCTCACACAAAAAATTTCCTGAATAAGGTGAGCATTTGAAGAAGAGTCCTGTAGGGTGCCTTTACCAGGCCTGTGCACATTGGGTCCCTATATTAAGCCAACTGTACTCAAGTATTTTGTTATTGCTTAATTCTGTAGTGTTATCTACATTCTCCTCTTTTTAACAGCCAACTCAAACTGAATCACTAATAATCACAAGCAAGCTCTGTGTAACTTCTACCTACGTTAGAGTAGCAAGTGTAGAGTTAAAATTTTCTAAGGTTTAGCTAAACATTAATGATTTGTGCAGTGAACCTTCACTATTGCTGTTCTGCTGTGCTGAGCAGGTACTAAGAGTTTTTAGTATTTGGAGAAATGTTCCGCCTTAGATTAAAGATCTTTTGACTAATACAAGCAGGAGAAAAACTCTTCAATCAGTACAAAAAATTTATTTTTTTAAGCATTCAGCTCAAATACATGTGATCAAATCTTTTTGACCATAGAAAATAAGAATGTGCCAAGATATAGTTTAAGCCAAGTTTTAGCCCACAGAGGATTTTCATAGTTAAATTTGAACCCCCTAGAAAACGTTTTAAGTACTGACACCACTAACAAGTGGTATGTACAGTGCCCTAAAGAGGATTAAAAGAGAGCGTAACATTCTGTAGAAATGGCATCCTTAACTTGCACATTATGGAAAACTAAGTAAATTTAATGATGAAATAGTCAATCACAAGTTTAAGTATATTACAAGTTTACTTACAGTATGAGCACTGTTAACAGTCTTGTTTATATGTCTGTGTTCCTCATTATCAGCCAAGATTTTTCAAGGCTTGAGTGAAATGGTTTGAATGTCAAAATGGTTCCTCCAGTTGAGTTCCCTAAACACTTTCCATCCCCTTGATTCCTGTCCCCAAGCTACTGAATAACACCGGGAAACCCAGACAACACAACTTACCGTAACAGTTACCTGCAGAGCTAGCTACCAGCATCAGCTAAACAGCAGTGTCACAACGCTGCTGGAAGTGGTTCTGTAAAACCTAAGCTACCGTAAGCATAGACAGTGTTTTGTAACGCTAATTTGAAGTTGATCCTGGGTTTAGTAGGTACAACATAGAAGTCTTAAAACAGGTCTGGCCAAGGGTGTAGCAAGGCTACACGATTACCTTGAAGCTGACGCTCAGCAGGTGACATTTCCAGAAACACTGACACCCTCAGCCTCCAGGTCCAGTAGCCAGGACAATTTTTTTCCCCCCCCTATTCTACAGAATCTCTTGTACAGGATCTTTTGCCAAATAAACTGGCAAAACACTGATATCCTGCAGTCTAAGAGGGAAGGTATGGCAGAATTAGCAAGATAAATACACAGCTACCGCCTTCCCCTTCTTCCTCAGGTGAATTTAGCCAACCCTGAAGAATGTAAATATAAATGCTAATGCTTAAAAAGGCAAAGTGTGTCACCAGATACATTGGAATTCACAAATTACCTAAGATTCTTCGTGAGAACTGAGTTAAGAATGCACCTAGTGTCAATTATTGCATTTTTCTCTTTGGCTTTCAAATCTACACCTAGTTTATCCTCAGCAGATGGCCTCAGCAACAGACATGCTGTTTTGGGGGAAAAATAAGCAATTCCTTTTCAGCAGGTAAGATGACAGGTGTGGGCTTCTAAACCTGCAACAACTCCACTCGTAACTTCTGACCTCAAAGGCTACTGTGGATCTGACTATATCCCTGCCGACCTGAAAGCCAAAATCCACTGTATGCTGCAAAAAAAAAAAAAAAAGTCTCCTCATAAATGGCAGAGTCACGCATGGATATTAAACCAAGAATCCATGCAAAATATGGCTGCGCTTCAGTTTGGTTCTGAAAGAAATTTGGAGTCGCATACTCAGGTCAGCCAGGACACTAACGAGTTCAGTTGACAAAGCTTTTCATGCCATTTTTTTACTGAACTGAAGCCAGAAAGATGAAGGAAGCTAACCTATGCTACTAGTGGCAGTTTCTCCTCATTCCCAGAGGAGGGTACTCTCTGCTAAAAGCATGCATACTGACAACATTATTAAGGAAGTACATGTCAATGTGTAAATCTTCAGCTTTTATCCTTTATTACGTACACAGCAAAGAAGGCAGCATTAGACACACGCACGGTGTGTTACATCCATTCCATCCACAGCACACGCATACACACACGCACACACAGCCTTAAAAAAAAAGTGTCTGTGATAAGGAACATATTTATAAAGGTTGTGATCTTTATCTTTAAGCCCCTGAGCTTTTTCTTATAGTTAGGTGAAAAGGCAATGAACAAGTCTTTCCTTGCTCTGTAAGTGCTTTGTGCAACAATGCCTGCAGAGGTCATAATCAAGTCTTTTGAGGAGGAGCAATGCGAGTGTCTCGCTCCCACGCTCTCGGTCTCTTATCGCCATTTTTGCACCAAAGAGTTTCCAGTTATGTTTGTTTAGTCGTCACAGTCAGCTAATATAGCTCTTGCTCCTGTGATTAAAGTTAGGATTGGTTCTGCAGATCACAAAGGAAATGCAATCCCCTCTTTCTCTCAAGAGATGTCATCTCGGTGATACTGTAGGACTAGAGAAGTTACCAGAATTCCGTGGGGACTGAAGAGGCATGGATGGAGAACTGGGAGACAGTTTTCTTGGGCTGCATAGGTCACCGTTGTGCAATTTCCACAGAAGTTCTTCATTTTCCATTGACAAGCGCTTGTTTACTTTGGATTCTTTCTCCAGCGACTCCTGTAAAACTGCTTGCTCTGTAGAAAGTTGCCTGCAAACATAAGATTTACATCAGAACACACAGCCCAAGCTGGGGGCTACAGCACAGAACTTAAAGAAAGGTTTGAAATTGCATAAATCCCTGCTTGGCTTACAACTAAGCTACTTCCTTCGAATGAGGATGTAGCATGTTCTCATCCTTGCTGGATTTGAAATGGTAGCTTGCAGAAAGCAGGAGAAAGTCCCACTAAGAAACATTCCTAAAGACCAGAAAAAGCATCTGAAAAGCGCGACTTGTCCTACTTACAATGGCAGATGCTTTTAAATGGCCACGCTGGAGCCTTTAGGTCTTGTTGCAGGCTCAGCTCTACACAGAAGCTGCATTTCTTTAGCTCCCTTCAAACTGGAAGAGCTTGCCCACCCGTTTAAGCAATAGCTGAAGTTAGGAGAACCTCAGATGCATTTTATTCACACTGCTAAATAAACCACACTGGTCTTTTCACTGCTCTAAACTGGGGACAAATCACTCAATTGAAGTGGTTGTAAGTAAAACCAGGTTTAGCTCACAAGCCAGTAATACTTAAAGAGCCAGTCTATAATAAGATGATACTTCTGAGTTACTTTTTCTTCCCTGAAATATTGTTTTGGAGCCCTGGAGAAAATTCTGAGCCTTTACCCCCTTTACAATCTGTTCCTGCTTGTTGTTCTACACAGGAATGCACATTTGTAGTGATACAAGCAGGGGAGAGAGGGGCATGTTCTTTCAGAGTACTACAAAATCCCAGTCACTAATATTTACAAAAAATTTTCTTTCTTGTCACAGGAACACCTTCCCCTGGCTCATAAGAACATCTAAAAGTCTACAGATATTTTTCACCTTGAAAGCTCCATGTGTTTGTCCATCCGAGCTTTTAATTCTTCGTTTTCTTGCTGAACCTTCTTTAATTTATCCATTAAGATTGTGTTGTTCTCCAGCTTAGGGGGGAAAAAAATAAAAAAAAAAAAAATCACGATTTAAAATAACACTCATACATGCACTCATCAAGACGCTGACTGAGCTGTCACAGACATTCATAATCTGGAGTTTGCAGACCTTGTTACTGTGAGTGCAAAAACCTAGAGTAATGTAAGACCGACCTGCTATCGCAGCTTAATATTCTGTAATAGTCAAATAGATCCCACTTGCGTAACACTGGCATTTTACCACTTGTGCTGATTAGATGCCAACAAAGGAGGACTGGATAAGGGATCTACTAGTTAACCAGTACGTTCTAGTAGCTCCTGCCGGTGACGGGCAGCAGTTTTAGAAGCTGTTGCAGACAGAAGACTGTCTGGAAATAACACCTTAATGTGACAAATTCAAGAGCTTCCCTGTGTAAGCAGCCCTCCCTGCCGCTCTCCTGATTCCAGTTCACTGCTGCAGGATGTTATCCAAAGTTAAGGAAAAAAACAGTGATTAAACGGTTGGATGGTCCAAGGGCTTCTATACTGCAGCCAACATCTGTCAGAAAAGATGAAGGTTTACTAGTAATTTACTAGTAATTGTAGACCAGGGCAACATAATGATGCTGTACAATACTGAACAACTGACAATGAATGTATTCCTTTGTATCCAAGCCTCATTCTATACTTCCTCATTAAAATCTTGCTTAAGCAAGTATTACTACAGTGTTCAAAGGCCCCACCCAGGATAAGGACCCTGTCCTGCCACAAATAAGAGCATGCAAAGTAATTACAAGTTCTGCCCCCACAACTGCCTCTTCATGTGGAATTATGCACAGGTCAGGAGCAAATCCACACAGCTAAAGAAGTAGCTTAAAGATAATAGCTGAAATGTTTGATCTAAGCTAATCAGCTCTAGATAAAAACATTTATTACATTTGATATTTGGTCCCTTCTTGTTCAATTAAGATCATTTTGATGTTAAAAGTTTTCCCGACAGTGCAATCTATCTTCCATAATGCTGAAGCAAATGTAGCAGGTAAGGATTGATTTTTTTTTTTTTTCCCTTCTTCCCCTCTTCGGGGGATGAGGGAGGAGAGAGGGAAGAAGACAGGAAATGTGGAAGAGGCTCCCAGATAACCTTGTACTAACTTAGCAACAGTTTATGCAAACCAGGAGTTGTCTTAAGAGGTTAAAAGGTCATTTTACAGCATCTGGTGATTCCTTCCCCCCTTTACACTACAGCCCAATGCACACATAACTGTACCTGCAAGGCAGAACATGTCCTTTCATAATTTCCTGTTTTAAACAACAAAAAAAATTAATCCTCTCCCCTAAGTCTGACCAGCCCAAGTTCATTATCAGAAGAGACACAGTCCAAACCTGCCAGACCCCAAGGAAAACTCACCAGTTTTTCCATCTTCATTAGCTTTACATCCTGCTGGTGGAGTTTCTCATTCTTGATCTCCAGCACTGCTTTCAAACTTTCCAGCTCCTGTTCCAGATACATAATCTGCGGGTTTTTCTGAAAGATTTCCACAGAGTTTGCTTAGTGCCCTGAATTTCAGGAACAATTTAAGTGTTTCTCAGCTATTTAGAAAGAGCATGAAAATAAATATGATAATGGCATTTACTTGTTCTAAGTGAAAATCAAGCCAGACAGCCGTGAATATGAAAAAGATCCACTACCACTTTCTCCTCTGGTTTTGTTTGTCCCTCACAGTTGCAGTTTTCCTTAGAATCCGTTCAGAAAACACTACAGGCACAAATGTGAAAACCCCCTGTGAGTCAAAAGGCAGGCAACTAAAGCTGTCACAGCAAAACTTGTTTTGCAGGAGTGCCCAAAGGCTCCCTTTAAGGCTAGGAGTTCCAAAATTTATTTCATATTACTCATAACCCATCCCAAGAGCTAATTAGAGTAAACATCTGAAGAGTTTTCAGGTGCTGGAGCAATTCAACAAGCACCAGAAATTTAAAGCTATGAACTTGACTGTAGCTGATTTTTCCTGGTTTGAGTCTGAAGGTAGCTGGTTTGTAAGCAGAAGTGGAAATTTTTTTTTTTTTTTTTTTTTTTAATGTTCTTCTTAGAGCCTAGCAAGGCAGTTGCACATAAACATCTTGCACTGCTGTACATCCATGACTTGGCTATAATACAGCAAGTTAAGGCTTTTTTATTTTTCCTTTTTTTGTTGTTTTCCAGGAGGTGGAGGGGAGAGCAGGAGAGGGGCAGGGCAGGGTCAGATCTGGTTTCCTCAAGGACCTCTTTTCCAGAGTAAGGAACCATTCAAACGCGGCAGAGTAAAACATACCCTCTACATTTCAAAGGCAAAGTCACAGGCAAAAATAAGGAGAAATGAAGAAAGTCTCAGTCCAATTCCAGGTAGCCCGAGTGGAACACAAACAGAAACGGATCAATGATTACTGTGTTTTGTAAGCAAGTTTATCTTTAAAAACAAACAAAACTTGTTTTAGCATATTTGGGTAAGAATACTGGGGTACCGCACCGAGTAACAGCTTCACTGCTGCATCCAAAACCCAAGACTCGGTGGGCAATGCCTGCAGTTCCGTGGGGCGCAGTCCCCCAGGGACAGAACCAGTGCATTGCACAGGTGACAAGGGCCTCATCACCTACATGTTTCATTCTCCTCCCTGTTGTTAAGGACTGGGGCATCAGTGATTCTTGTTTCATTTCTACTTTTGAACAGAAGGCTGCGGGAGGGTGGGGTGTGCCGAGCTGCCTCAGAGCGGGAGGCAGACAATTTTAACTTCGTTCCTCCCTTTCATGGCTTTACGTGGAACCAGGAGCTAGCAAGAAAAGTGATCCTGAAGAGTTTAAACGCAGTTTACAGTATGTTCAAAATTCAGTTTTTTCTTTTTCTTTTTTTTTTTCCTTTCCCTCCTCTGCCCCAATGGTCTTAAAGTGTCTTTTTAAAGTTAAATCTGAGCCACAACATTAGCTACTTAACAGTAGAACAAAGAGCCAGATAAAAAGACTGAAAGGCCTAGATAAGATTTTAGCAGAAAAGCTGGGAATATCAAGTGACACTATCTAAACAATACTGGAGAGCTGGAAATACATCTCTGTCTTCAAAAGGCTACTGGGAATTCCAACAGTGCAGAATTTGTGTTTAGTACAGAAGAATATACTAGGTCAAATCAGCATTTTTCCACAGAGAAGCTTCAAGCTTATGATGTGTCTTACGCTGTCAGAATGCAAAGAGCATTTACAACTAAAGGCACTGGACTATTGCTCCTTTAAATTAAACATCTGAGCATGCCTATGTAATTCAGTTCAAACTCCCAAGTGCCGTGTACAACACATTCTCTTTGGTATCATCTCTGCATCAACCACAGCAACATATTGTGGTTGCAGATTCTTCTTGTGGCTGCTGCTAGAATAAGCAGTAAGAGAGGAAAAAAAACACCAAACCCACTCCAGTGAAAACTAGGGCAACTTCTACTACAAGCATCCCAAGTGAGTTTTTGAGCAGGGAATTTCTCTTGATGGGATAAGCAGTACTAACGGTATTCCAGTTACTTCCAGGTAACTGGAAAGATAAGCGTGTTTGTGTCTAACCCTCCCAGTGCAAGAAAAATCTCTCGCAGAGCACATTTCTAACCCAAGAGCATCACAGCTAACAGCAGCCTCAGGAAGAAAGGCAGGACAAAAGAAAAGTTTATCTGGAGGATAAATTGGCAACAAGTATGAATCAGTGTTTGAAGAAGTGCATTAAAGACTCAAGTACAAGAAGTGAGTTTTGTAGCAGTGACATAAGCCCCCACAGATCACAGCGCCGTTAGAACATTTATCGACTGAATAGAAGAAAGCTATGGTACAAATTTTGCATACACGTAGTTCTTCAATTAAACTTAGGCTGTAACTTACACCACTGGCTTAGATATTCAACAGCTTTATAGATTTATATTGGTAAGGTTAATACACAACATTGTAGCATTTGAGAAAAACTTCTGGCAGGTGAGCCATTTACATAAAATGTATGGGAGCCCTATCAGGCTTGATTGCAAACCTTTCATATTACGCAATAAAATAAATCCAGGCTTACAAGATCTGCTCGTCTGTATTATTTTTGAAGATCAAGACTTACAAGGTTGGCTTTTTCTTTGGCTATTTGCTTTTGCTCTTCTAATTTCAACTTCTCACTCAGAGAGTCGTTTTCACATTTTAATTCATCAATCTTTTTCTGAAGTGGAAAGATAAGGTACAGTTAGGCCAAGAATTCAGCGCACATCTCCAAACTGCCTTTTAAGTTTTAGACTGTTGCACTGACCCCAACCCTTCACAAACCTCTAGCAATTCTTGCTTCTCTTTAAAGGAATCTTCAAGTGACTTCCTGTCAGATTCATGGGCACTCTTGAGCTCTGCAACAAATTAATTTGCAGATTTTTAATACCGCGTAAGACATGGAAATTCCTTTTGAAAAGCAGCAGCACAAAAGCCAGCCGATACACACATGCACAGATGCAGAGTCAATCAACACGTAAGGAACATTTATCATCCTCTGATCCAAAGCAAGTACAGAGCATCAGATTTATTGCTGCTCCAGATTTGTTGATTGTCCCCCCACATATCCATTTCATTAGTTGACAGTGTGTCAATTTTGAAAGCATTCATCTACATCGCAACAAATGGACGAATTGAGCACAAGAGCCACATCTGACAACAGCTGAGTTTCTGATGGGAAACATGGCAAAAATTAGAATTTTGTCTTCCAAAACCTTCTAGAAAAACACTTCCTTTCCTACTTTGGAGCTGTCATGAAGAGGAGTTTGCTCTCTGACTGCAGTGTCACCAGTTTTAATGACGCAAAAGTATCACTGGAAACTTGGCTATCAAGTGGAGTTGGAGGGAGGATGGAAATTATTATCACTTCAGTCACTCAGATGCAATCCCATTTCAAATGAGTGCATTCGCCACCCCCTCCCTGCGAAACAACCTTTGCACCAGTATACTGTAAACAGCATGTAGTATTTCTCAACATTCCCATGTCAGTCTGGAAAGCACACAACCCTGCTTATCCCCAATTTCAATGTTGAGGTGCTCCTGATAGAAATGGGGGGGGTGGGAGCAATTACTCATTAACTTGAGATACTGAGGGCAGACTGCAATTCAGACATCTTTTACAGAAAGAAAGAGTCATCTCCACTCTTAAACCATTTTAGAGGTTTCGTTCAACTACAATGGGATCACAGTTACTTCTGTACTTAAAATGTACTGTACTACTCAGTTCCAAAAGAAGGAATTCAGCCAGTGTTTTTAAAAATAGCTGACTGCCAACAACAATGAACTGGACGTACTGATGAAAAAGTTTGAATATTTTTGTTTGCAACTAGCAGTGCTATAGCGTATATGCTTGAATACAAAGTACTTGCCTGAAAAAGAGGATTCGTACTCCTTTTTCAGCTCCTCTACTTTTTCCAAGTGGCTGTTTTCAAGTTCCAGCTTAAAGTTTTCATGTGTGATATTTAAGTTGTCCACCTGCAATAAGACAACATGATTCCCCCCTGCCCCGTGTCAACTTAACCCCTGTTTAAAGTACTGTTCTAACAGCTTTACGCAGTACGTTGAGCATGTTTTAAATAGTTTAGGGAGCACTTAACAGATGGTCACAGGAAAAGCTAAGCCACACACAACACTTACTAGACAAGAACAATGCCTCACAGTTTACCACTACCAGCCGGATGACGTATGCATCTGTTGCACACACGGAGATGTTGCAAAGCAAGGTCACAGGCCAGGTGCACCTTCATGAATCTTAAAGCTTAAGCTGCCTCAAAACAATCCAGTGGAGCTCCAGAAGTCACTGAAGCTTGCAGAACACAAGGAATCTCCACCATATTTAAACACAAGCTTAAGATCTAGACAGCTTAGTGTAGCAATATTTTTATAGTTGCAACGAAGTGGTGTTTCGCATTAGATAAAATAACTCTTATTAATCAAACACACCCCCCCAGCATTATCTGAAGGCTTATTTGCAGCAGAAAGCAATTGCTAGAGAACATTTCTACTCCAGATGCCACAAACCTGCTCCTGGAGTTGCGCTTTGTACTTTTCGGCTTCTTCAATGCAGATACTTTGGAGTTTCTCACATTCTGCAGTGTAAAACTGTTTAAGCCTCTCCTCCAGCTCAGCTAAATCATTGTGATGTTGCTGGTTTAACTTCTGCAAAAATCCTTCATAAGCAACTTGCAGTTCATTCCTGTCTCTCTCCAATTTCTCACAAGCTGCAGAAGTGGTTACTGAAGATGTCAGAAAAGAAAAAAAGTAATAGGATTAAGTTTGATGCTAATTTTACCGTCTTCATTTTAAGTATTAAAGATAGTGAACACTTTGCACAGCAACACGGTTATAGAAAGACAAATATAAAACTTATTCATGAAATTAGCACCACCTCCAAGGACACATGAAAAGATCTTTGCAATAATATAGAAATCAGTGTTTCTTATGCTGAGAATTAATTGAATCTAGTTAAGCCAGGAACCCATATAGAAAGTACAAGCGTGACAGCTTGTCAGGACATAGAAGAATTAATGTCTCACGAGAGACACTGGAGTGCTCCAATAAAAAAATTAATTGGATTTGCTACCTCACCTAATCTGATCCCATTTTAGTAGTGTATTTGTCTGAGTACTTCACTTTTTGATATATAAACCACTTAGCTAAATTTGAAAGTCTTAATATCCTGAGGACCATCCACTCAAGATGTTGGTCGGTCACTCAGATATGCAGCAGAGAAGTGATCCCAGCCTGACGTGGACTGCCCGATAGAAAGCCAAGCAGAACTGCCAATCTGAAACGTACTGCTAATATGCATATACCCAAGATATTTAAATACGCACGATATAGAATAGTTTCAGGCAGAAAGTGCGGAGTATTAAGAAAACAGAAAGAGATGCTCTGTGATTCTCTTTACATTTACATTAATGCAGGTCAGCTAAGACTACTGCCTAGGTTTGTCTCCCCATATGTACAGCTGATTACAAGGCAAAAGAGAAGTTCGTAACTTGTACTTCTGAGTTTGAAATTTAGCATTCCCAACTCCAGCCAGCCAGGCCTGAACAGACCTTGCCATTTTCCTGCTGTTAATACGACTGCAGCAAGCGCTTCATGCAGTTCCAGCTGCACCCAAAGCCTGGAAGCGAGGTGAAACAGGACCTCCAACACAAGCGTGTGGTCACTGACCTTCTGCAAAACTGCTTCTATACAGACTCCAGTGCTTTGATTTAAAATGAATTAGTCAGATGACTGCCTACTTAAGAGAAAAATCAACTAAAACGTTCACTTGATCTTGAATCAAATACAGGAGAAGTCATGCATACATACACTTCAGAGCAGCTTGGCACACCGCCCAAACAGTACAAATATTAACTCTATGTAAAAGCATAGGAAGATTCAAGCATTTGTGTACAGGCAGTGCAGGAAATTCTCACCACAGCTGTGTTTGGGCCTTAAGATACATAAACTACAGTATCTTCAAGGACTGATTCCCAAAGCAGTAGCTCAGCTCTAGGGAAGGCAGTCTGCCCCAGCAGAGTGCCTCAAGTTATACACGTGTCCACTGGATTCCCTCTTTGCTACGGCTCATCAAGAGCAAGTGAGCAACTTGATGAATGATACTTGCACTCTCTTAAGGAAACTGCAGAGAAGTCTTGGCCCTGCTGCCACCACTTGGAACCTGCAGCTGAACTAGAAAGCGTAAGAGTGAGTGTACTGCACAGAAATCAGCCTGCATGTGTCCACCTGAATTAGTTTTAACAGCAGGCTTAGCTCCACACTAGGTCTGTAAGATCTGCTGATCAGGACCAATTTGAGCCAAGCTGTTCATCCCGTGACTGGCAACGATGCAACTAAAGGCTCAGCTGAAACATACCAGAACCCAGAGAAGTGGTTGAGTCCCCATCCCTGGAGGTATTTAAGTAGACATGGTGCTTAGGGACATGGTTTAGTGGTGGACTTGACAGTGTTAGGTTAACGGTTGGACTTGATGATCTTCAAGCTCTTTTCCAACCCAAACGATTCTATGATTCTCTGCAACCCAAACAGATCTCACAGTTTTCTATACTTTCTATAACACCACCAATAAAGATTTCCTTATCTTTATTCCTTCCACAAACCTCTACTATAACTGCTCCCTTTGAAAAAAAATATGGAAAAATTAGCATTTACACTGTCACATTGCACTGGCATAATATTGAATATATATGCTCATAT
This sequence comes from Egretta garzetta, assembly GCF_000687185.1. NCBI lineage: Eukaryota > Metazoa > Chordata > Aves > Pelecaniformes > Ardeidae > Egretta > Egretta garzetta. Next base: position 6,884,550 of record NW_009260268.1, on the reverse strand, counting down.
TGTCACTTTTTTTGGGAAGAGGAATCATCACAGGTAGGGGACATTATTTTATAATGCAAAGAACCAGGCAGCAAGCCAAATGGAGAGGATACACAGCCATCTACATGCAGAACAGATCTGACCATCCACAGCAGAGTAGGAGGGGTAACAGCTGAGAGGCAGGCAATGCACATGCCTCATTCGAGAGAACTGCGGCAAAATGCTTCAAATGAGCCACTTTAAAACCAACAGCGGAAGAAGCAAGCATCCAATTCTTTATTTGTAAGGCCAGAGCCATTCGTTTGCCTCCATTTAGCTAAAAGAATGTGCTGACTATCATTGTCTTATCTCTGAATGTCAGCACACAGAACTTCAGATGATGCAAAACACTTCAGAAAAGAAGCAAATAGCAAACCACACCTTTGTCAAAGAAAATAGACACATCAGTTCTCGTTCAGCCAGTTTGCAATTCAGATTTATGAGAAGAGTAACGTTACAGAGGCAAACAAGAACATTGAAGACTTGCACTGGCAGTTGAACATTGTGCTCCTTTCCCTTCTTAAAGTGCTTCCCTCCGCAATTCTACATCTTCATTATGTACACATTATAACAGACCACAGACCCTGAGCAAGAAAACAACAGGAGACAAATGGTCCAACAGCATTTGAGAGAAAAATCAAGCCATAGATGAAAAGATGCACTACCCATTTGTCTGTTAAATTCGTTCAATCTCATCTGTAGCACTAAACAGTTTTAAGCTTTAAGGATAGAGCATATGGAATGGTGCACTTGGCAGCCAGAAGCAAGGTTCACTTCTTTATTCGAATAGCAAAGCCATTAATATTTTTCCCTCACTTGGTTGTCCCAGCCTCGCCTCCCAGTCGTACAACACTGTCTCTCCCTGTATTATTACAACCGGGAGCAAGATCAATCGGTATTTTTTCGGTTTCTTAACACCTGTTTATTATAAACGAAGAGCCTGGTCTTCTTTTGGGCAGAACTACGGCCTCTGGCAACCACAGGGAGCTTTTGAGATTTAGCAACAGCATAACTTCAGATCAGAAATTCTGTTTTTGACATGTTAACATTCACCTGTGGTAGTTAGCAATGGCCACTTGCATCTTGGGCAAAGCTTCATATGTGCCAGAACCATAAAACAAATGCCGACAAAACCAGGCACGTGGCAGCTCCCCGCGACAGTGCCAAGGGCAGCAGATCCAAACCACATGAGCAGTAGCACCAGCAGAAGAGGGCTACAGAAGTTGCCTTAGTGTCCCCAAGAAATCTATTTCATATTTTCAGTAAAAGTAGCCAAGAGAGAAGACCTTACAATTGTGCAGTATCTCCTTCCTTCAATCCGTTTTTCTTATTCTAATTATAAAACAATTCATCATACAATTCAGTCCTTATTGCTAAACTGCTTACATAAAAACATTTTTCAACTTGCATTCCCCTAAAAGTCACTATGAGCATAGCTCTAAGAAGATAAAACAATGGATTTTTTTTTTTTTCTTTTTTGAATCCTGAATTAAATTGTTTTGAACTAAATTTTGCCTAAGTCACTCACTGGTCTAGTTATGATCTATGAAAAGCCATTGAACTGCCTGACATTTTGAAACAGAGGTCACTAGGACAGTAAACTAGCAGCATTTTAATAGATGTGGGGGATGTGAGAAGCGGATAATTACCAGAAAACATCAAGTATTCAGCACAGCATTTTGTCACAGCACATAACACTTTATTGCTCTAACTTCATATTTCTAACTGCAAGACCAATTGTGTATGTTCTGTTGATCAGTAAGTCTACTGTAGACACAAAGGCTAATTTCCTTCTCCATATAGTTTGGTTTTTTTTTTTTAAATTATTTTTATCTAATAATCAATTTGTGGTTTTGGCAGATTCTCAATATTGGAAATTCTTCTACCCAAACATGCTTTCAAGTTAATGACCAAGTTTCTCTGGGTGTTACTTCTATAACGAGCCTAGCGGTACAGGATGTTAAGCCACATTTCATATTTTTGTTCCTGGGCAAATTGAAATAAGTCAGGTAGAGCAAAATAGCATGCTTTAAGCTACATTTAAGTGGGTATGGCTGAATACGTATGTGAAGCATTCAGGTATCTGCCAGGAAGTGAAGTTCCCATCCTCTTGTGCTGCAAACACGACAGTGTCAGCAGGCAGGCAAGGCTATGATCCATAGCAAGTTAAGCCCTGCCCCAAATAATCGATAGAAATGTCTACCTACTATTAAGTATTTTTAAGGCTCACCAAACCTGAAAACCAAATCACATTCACTCCATCTGTCTGTAAAGCACAATAGTCTTTTTTTATCCCAACCTCCAAAACATTTAAAAAAGTTATTTATTAAAAAATAGCATAAAGGTATTTTGAAGAAAATACTGTTTATCAATTGCAATGCAACAAATAGAGGGGAGAGAGAGGGGTTATGCACTTGGCCGCCTGTACAGGATACGTGCAAGCCCCTCCAGCCCACTGAAAACAGCTCACAAACAGCGATTTTCGAAGGGCCAAGGCGGGCATGGGCTGAGTCAGCTCTGCACCTGCCGTTCCGTAGCAGGACTGCGCTGGATCACGTCCAGCATGGCCGCAAAGAGGCTCCAAAACAATTTGGAGCGCAATTAATTTCGAGGAGTAGTTTCGTACCTCTCAAGAAATATGCAGCTCTTGCAATTTTTCCTTACGCAATTAAACAGGTAACTAGAAGTGATTTACACACTAGCTTGCATCTTAATAAGAAGGGAAAACAGGTGACAAATGGGACATCCGCACCTGGTCCAGGCTCCCAGAACCAAGGCATTTACATTCAAACCACAAAGTTTAGTCTTTGTGGCTGGAGATTTTAAGGAAACCCAAGTTCAGAACCTGACTGTTAATGCATTTGAACTCCTTTGGAAAAGCCCATCCCCGAACACACCATCCTTGCTAACCCTCACACATGTTTCCAGCTACCGGGAGCAGAAAGCAGTGTCTGGTAACCACCCTCCCCACGCTCTGCACAGCCACGCGGTCGCTGCCCAAGTCAGGTTCTAGGGTTGTAATGCACATTTATATCATTAAACATAAAGGTATTTTGATAAAAAGGATCATACAGAACAAGCCAGCAAAACGGACAATGTGACAGCAAGCCTATTTGGTTTTGCAAGGTAAATGAAGGAGCTTGGGAGCACACACAAATAAACTTCAAAGCAAGAAACTGAGGAGTCCAAACTGTGCAGGGTGCAAGCTGCAGAAGCCTTCACATTCCTCTCAAACTCAGCAACATGCAGGGCACAGACTACACCGAGCTGGGCACATCTGGTTCCTCTTCCTAGATTGCCTGTGCCCAAACTGCAAACCAACATGCATTAAACACATGGCAGCTGGGACGCCACGGAACACGTACACATGTCCACATGGCCAAAATAGGATTCAAACTGTACTTAACTTTCTGAGCCAATCTCTGCGTGCCTAGATCGTACTGCAAATCAAAGTTTGCAATGCTTGCGTCAAAATAGCCTATGTAAATCATAAGTCCAGCTACATCCATTTAACAGTGGCAACAGAAAGCTGATTAGCAGGTGTGTATTTAAACAGATTAATTTCAGCTAAAGCTAGCATTACAAGAATGCTTTTCTCACACCTTGTCAACCAGTAAGGTCTGGCTGGCTTCATTTATTTAACTTGTTTTTTTTAAAAAAAACAAATCTTTTTAAAGCTAGATAAGAATTGAAGACCTATGTAGTTTTTAATTTCTGTGATTAAATCCGCTTCCTTTACATGCCGAGGAGAGAAGTACAGACAGGCTAGGTGGGAGATGTGGCTGAGACAAAGGAACTGCATAAAGATGAACGCCTCACTGAACCCATGGCCTGGAAACCTTGCAAAGGGAAGCAAGCCCGAGGCTGCCATACAGAAGCTCCTGTGGAGCTGACCCAGTAAGATCCCAGCCAGCATCCCTGGCTGGCAGCTCTGTGCACTCGGGCATCGCAGACCCATCAAGCTCAGTTGCGTTTGATGTTTTTTCTAGTTATCAACCTACTGAATGACATATTCTTGCAACAGGAGTCCCACGAATGAGCTCAGCAGGCTGTTAATCAAAGCAGGAAGGTAACAAGTTTAAGGGAAGTTCATTTAAGAGTGAGGCACCCTCAAAGAACTAAGCCTTCCAAAAAAAAAACCCCAACCAAAACCACAAAAAAAAAACCCAAAAAACAAACAAAAACAAAACAAGCCACAAACCCAACCCAACCCCAAAAATGGTAATGGGCAAAAGTGCTGGCTAGCTTTTGGTCCGCCCTTCTAAGCTGAATTTTCCCTTTCCTGATAAGTGACAAACGTAGTACCTAGGTTGAATAAAGGAAAAATAATATTGAAGATGCAAGCACATGGAAGAACAGAGACTTTCTTGCTCTGATAGCAATCCTTCTGAAGTCATTTTCATGATGAGGTAAACGAATGGGTTTGCCCACAAAGTCACGTGTATGTACATAAAAAGAGTCAAATCTAGTTTATAAAGTTCGTAACCCAACTTCGTAGGAATGCAAGAAGCCCATTTCCATGCTAAGACTCTAGTTCTGTGGTTGTCCGAAGTGCCGGCAGTAGCTGATGGGAGGCACAGCCCTCCACCCTGCCACTCCTTCCCCTTCCTCTGCTCCAGCACCAGTGCTTCTTCAGCCACGTGCTGAGCCAGGCCAGGCAGCTTTGGCAAAAGCCACTACTTTGCAGCTGACTTATGTCCCCAGGCAGCTCAGCGCCTGGCTGCCCAGGCAGCAGTGCTGGCACAAGGCAGGACAGAGGGACACAAAGGCAGAGGGAGGCCAGGCTCTTTCAAAGCCAGCCCCTACTGAGACCCACCTGAAACAACCACAAAACTGCTATCCAGGTGCTTCAAGGTTAAAAAATGCAGCTTGACAGACACCAGGCTGCGCCGAGCTCTGGAGGAGCCTCAGCTTTCTAGTATTAAGCTTTCAGGAAAGAAAATCCTACAGATTTCTGCAGTGTCTTTGGTACTCTCACCTACCTATTTAGGCTGCAAGGCTTTCTCTGCTTGTGATACTCCCCATTCACACATTGGCAGTTTTATGCAGCATCAATAAGCCCCCAGCAAGCTGCATTTTAACCTAACCCTCTAAATTGGACGACAGTAACAGTGACAAGTGGAGAAGCCGGGCTCTGTTGCTTCAGCTGGGGGGACAAGGAAACCCCTCCCTCCTCACCAAGCTTCCAACTCTAAGCAGTTGCTAGGGAATGCCCGCCTTAGTCATCAGCACTAAAAAATAAATCGGAACATTAAATGCACCACCTGCATGTTACAAGACCTACATTCACACTCCAGTTTGGCTGAGACAATACTCAACTTCCAAAGCGTGTGAAAATAAACATTTCCAGCTTTTTATTGAAAAGTGACGTATCTGAAACTGCTCCACACATCACTTCTGCTTTTAAACTTTTTTCTTTCTTTTTTAAAGGGGCTTCATCATAACAGAAGAGTGCTTTTATGAAATGCTAGCTTCACTTTCAAGTGCTATCATTTTCAATCTAATGACTTTTTGCACTCCACAAGATGATTCTGCTTTGAGTTCAAATAAATTATGAAGTTACCATCAAATGCAGTTAAATCAAGCTTTAAAGTTGGCAAAACCAGCCCCTGCACATTATAGCTCCATTTCATATTATAGGTGTCCACTAGGATGAGTTCAAAGATTTAATCTCATTAGTCTGATAGCATTTCCTTCCATGAATTTTACATTCACCTACAAGCCACTAAGGCAAAAATGCAGTTTTTGCAGAGTATATTCTATAGGTTTATGGATTTTTGCCAGCAAATCTCTGTAAGACGGTGTACAAATAACTCAGGGATAAAACACAAATATATATTCTGTCAGCCATCCTCCTGTTTTTAAGAAAGTGAGTGCTTTGGTCATCAGACACATGTTTTGCGAGGAGGCCCTGCTAGACGCAGTCAGATCAGTGCCAGGAATTCAGTGAACCTGGGGTCACGCTGTCAGGGCTCCAGAGAAATGCAGCGATTAAAGCATCTGAGCAGAATTCAGTCAGGGAATTAAATGACTACCATTACAATACCAGGGCATCTGTCTTTCCGCAGATCTGTTTTGCCGCATTTCTGTTCTCATAAAGAACACGAAAATAAATTCTTACCTAGTTCTCCTCGAAGGTTAACTAGCTCTTGAGATAACTCTTTACGCTGCTTCAGTGCTTCCTCCCTCTGCAGAGGAAAAAAAAAAAAAAAAAAAG